>NW_025746598.1:47500-100498 GCF_021184085.1 Oncorhynchus gorbuscha | reverse complement strand
TCCACATGCCTTGACTAAGACTCTTAACCGCCCACAGCAACTGGTCCACATGCCTTGACTAAGACTCTTAACCGCCCACAGCAACTGGTCCACATGCCTTGACTAAGACTCTTAACCGCCCACAGCAACTGGTCCACATGCCTTGACTAAGACTCTTAACCGCCCACAGCAACTGGTCCACATGCCTTGACTAAGACTCTTAACCGCCCACAGCAACTGGTCCACATGCCTTGACTAAGACTCTTAACCGCCCACAGCAACTGGTCCACATGCCCCCATAGTACGGCAGCACTCTTGCTCCAACCCGGATGTTTATGTTTTCAACAGGAAGTCACTATTCCGTTGGACCTTATGTTCTAATTGGACAAATAAAGGGATCTTAATCGTTTTTTAGACGAGTCTAAAGCCAATGCTTCTGATCCTGATTCTAACCCCATATCTGTCCATATTCCCACAGGAGAGATCTCCAACCCAGGTTCAGACAGTGAGCCCAGTTCCACAGCATCAGGAAACCATAAACAACACAGACGGAGGAACTCAAGACAGAAACATCACCACTGCATGGACCGACCCTGCTCAGATTGTAGAGGCAGTTTTGTGTGTCCAACTCACCTCCTACCACGCAAAAAGACCCTCAAAAGAAAGAAAACGTACCCGTGTGGTCAATGTGGGAAGAGATTTCAGACACCAAGCAGCTTGAAGACGCACCAGCTTACTCACACAGGAAAGAAGTCGTACCACTGCTCCCAGTGTAGGAAGACTTTCAGTTGTTCATTCAATTTGAGGAGGCATCAGAGAATACACACAGGAGAGAAGCCTTTCCACTGCTTCCAATGTGGGAAGAGCTTCCGTATGGAAGGACAGCTAAACGAACACAAGAGAATACACACAGGAGAGAAGCCGTACCACTGCTTTCAGTGTGGGAAGAGCTTTGGTCGGGCAGGAGCTCTAAAGGCACACCAGCTAATTCACACAGGAGAGAAGCCGTACCACTGCTCTCAGTGTGGGAAGAGCTTCAGCCAGGCAGGACACCTGAAGACACACCATCGAATTCACTCGGGAGAGAAGCCATACCACTGCTCTGTTTGTGAGATGAGTTTTCCTCTTTACAGACCTTAAATAGACACCAGCTTACTCACACAAGAAAGATGCCTTATCACTGCTCCCAGTGTGGGAAGAGCTTCAGTCAAACAGGAAGCCTGAGGGCACACCAGTTAACTCACACACAGTAGAGAAGCCTTACCACTGCCTTCAATGTGGAAAGAGTTTCAGTCATTCATCAAATGTGACGGCCCACCAGTTAACTCACACAGGAGAGAAGAATTACCACTGCACTCAGTGTGGAAGAGCTTCAGTCTGGCAAGATACCTGAAGAAACATTGTCAAACGCACACGGAGAGAAGCCTTACCACTGCCCTCAGTGTGGGAAGAGTTTCCGTCAGTCATCACATCTGAGGGCACACAAATTCTTGCTCACACAGGAGAGAAGCCCTGTACCACTTCTCTCAGTGTGGGAAGATCTTCAGGCAGACAGCAGACTTAAAGAGACACCAGCTAAAACGTGGACACGTTTATCCCGATCTACAGGCTCCAGATCAGATCTCGGCCCATTGACTGTTCCTAGGCCGTCATTGAAAATAAGAATTTGTTCTTAACTGACTTGCCTAGTTAAATAAAGGTAAAACTTATCTACAGGCTCTTAAGACCGTCACTGTGTTCAACATGTTGAATATATTGGGCCTCAAATCAACCATTATTGCTGAGTGCAAGCAGTGCTCACTTATGAGGCACGTCCCACCCCGCCAGCCAATCATCTCCCTCAGAAAGCTAACGTTGTGGCTAATAGCCAACGTTGGCTAGCTAATAGCTAACGTTGGCCAGGCTAATAGCCAACGTTGGCTAGGCCAATAGCCAACGTTGCCAGGCTAATAGCCAACGTTGGCTAGCGACTGCACACAGCAAACATTTTCAGATAATTGGTTTGGGATGGAAGGGCTGGATATTGATGTACTTGGGACCGGTTGGGTTTTTACTTACATTCTATGTCGGCCGTCAACGTAATTATTAAGGAATTTGTTTTGGACTTGCCTTAAATATTGTATTTTTTTATAAACATAACGGTATTGAATGTTTGGTTTGTTAAACGTGATATGTCAGGTGTAATGTCCATTTTTGGATAATTTACTCTGCTAATACTTGAGTCATCTCTCTCTGCTCTCTCTCTATGCCGCGTTGCCCACACAGGGCTAGCCCCTGCCCGCTTTCATTCAAGGAGCTCACGTGTTGTTTCTGGTCCACAGACACGTGCGCTCAGTCTGCATGGTCAATGCAGCACACGCAACAATATCAATACACTTCTAGAATGTACCCTTCCTTTCGTTTCTTACACCTGCAAACTGCTGGTTTGTCTTTTCTTAGCGAGTTGTTCTATATCGTGTTAGCCGCTAGCTAGATAATAGATGTACCGAGTCAGAACAAAGAGGAAGCAAGTTACAGCCTGATACCAGTGACAGTGGAGGCCTAAATCAGCATGTTTGTGAAACAGTATCTTCTAAACCAATAAGATCAGAGAAGCATGAATATATTATCTACATGAAGTAGCTCATCCCTGGCATTTCTATTTGCTTGTCATGCCAATCCAGCAATTGTATTCAAAATTCTACTTATTTATATTCTATTTCTATGATTTCAACGGTTCCCCAAGTGTTTTGATATAAATTAGAAGTGAAATCGCAATTACATTTGGTAAAAATAAACTCTTGATTTTTGGGGGCCAATATCGTGAAGCCCTGCGTGGCAGTGTGAAAATAATCACAAATTAGTGCAGGAAATGAAGAAATTGATGGAAATGTAGGACATTGTATTTGGTTAAAGTTGATTTGTACAATATAAAACAATAAGAGTGAAGAAAGAATTTTGTATTATTCAAAACCTCAAATCCTGTCAAATACCATCTGTATGTGATATTATACCTGGAGCCATATCGCCCAGCCCTATTAGATGGTGTTATGTAATAGCATGACACTTTGGTTTACTTTAATGTAGCTGTAAGCTGGGTGCTGAGGCAACTGGCTGACTCATTCAGTGCTAACGTAACGCTAGCAGGCTGGTGGGCCAGCTAGCAGGCTGGTAGGGCTAACGCTAGCAGGCTGGTAGGGAAGCAACGCTAGCAGGCTGGTAGTGCTAACTGCTAGCAGGCTGGTAGGGCTAACGCTAACACATCCACGCCAGACGCCAATCACATTCACGCCAGACGTCAAATCACAATGAGGAATACACAAAGAGCCCTTCACTGAACAGAGAACAAAGAGGGGAGGGGTGGCTTACCAGCAGAGGGGGAGGGGCCGCTCGGTAGGCTCAACAGAGGGGAAGGGGCCACTCCCAACAGGATTTGTCGTCCTCTTTTGCTCATCTCATCTCTAGTCTACATCAAAGCTCCTCCCCATCAGCTCGAAGGGCGGTGCAGTTTAACCCAGTGGTCCACAGACGGCCTGCCGGAGACATGGACACAGCAGAGTTCTGACCAAGAGTGACGATGACTTCAACACAGCCAGGAACTTCTCCATTGGAGAGCCTCTCCTGTAGCAGGGGAGGAGGAGCCTCTCCCGGCAGGCTCCCAGCAGAGGGGGAGGAGCCTCTCCCGGCAGGCTCCCAGCAGAGGGGAGGAGCCTCTCCCGGCAGGCTCCCAGCAGAGGGGGAGGAGCCTCTCCCGGCAGGCTCCCAGCAGAGTTCTGACGAAGAGTGACGATGACTACAACACAGCCAGGGAACTGCACGCAAAAGTGCCTCAAACTCATATTTCCTCAAGCAGACCACGTAAACGGACTGAACCTGACATGGTTAACAGTGTTTGTGTGTAATAAGATGCCATTTTAGAATTTGTGTGATTTATGCTTTTGTGACAATGACCAGGTAGTACCCTCAGGTGTCCACGGAAAAGTGTACTGTTTGGTATCTGTGCGATCTTAGTCTTCAATCTTCACACAGGCGGTGGTAGATGTTATGAGAGGACAAAGTACCCTCCATTTATGTGGACAGTTGATTAACTCGAACCAATTAAGCTCTCCTCACCTGTGCCCTGCCCTGAGCCAATTACAGCTCTCCTCACCTGACCCGTGCCCTGCCCTGAGCCAATCACAGCTCTCCTGACGGTAGGCTTCACCTCATCCTGACCAGGACTATAAAACTGAATGTATGAGTACCACTTATTGTGTTCGCACGTGACCAGGACTATAACTGAATGTATGGGAGTACCACTCATTGTGTTTCGGCACGGTGACCAGGACTATACTGAATGTATGAGTACCACTCATTGTGTTCAAACGGTGACCAGGACTATACTGAATGTATGAGTACCACCTATTGTGACTGATATAAACTGAATGTATGAGTGACCACTCAATGTATGAGTACCACCTTCGCACGGTGACCAGGACTATAAACTGCACGGTGACCAGTATAAACTGAATGTATGAGTACCACTCATTGTGTTCGCACGGTGACCAGGACTATAAACTGAACGTGTGAATACCACTCATTGTATTCGCACGGTGACCAGGACTATAAACTGAACGTGTGAATACCACTCATTGTGTTCGCACGGGACTGACCAGGACTATAAACTGAAACTGTGTGAATACCACTCATTGTGTTCGCACGGTGAACCGGAACTGTGAACTTAATGTGACCCTACACCGGGAACGTTCCCTGAAGACCCTACACCGCAGAACGGAACTTCCCTGAAGACCCTACACCAGGGAACGCTCCCTGAAGACCCTACACCGGGAACAGAACGTTCCCTGAAGACCCTACACCGTTGGTTCCAGACAGGATATACATAATAGTATCCATCGTTCCCTGATTTTACTGCAAGCGTGTAACATGTAGGCTATGGTGCTTCTCTTATTACCTATCTATTTATATCACATTCTATTTCTATATTATGATCCCTACCTGGTCAAAACATATAGATTCAATGGTTGTAAAGATGATGGTCTGTCCGTAGTAAAGAGATTTCTGACACCACAAAGAAGTCCTGCAGGCTCTAGTTTAGGCTCTAGTTTTATCCAGCCATGTGTTTAGGCTCTAGTTTTTTAGATTAATGTCCAGCCGTATGTTTAGGCTCTAATGTCCAGCCATGTGTTTAGGCTCTAGTTTTATCTTATCTAGATTAATGTCCAGCCGTATGTTTAGGCTCTAATGTCCAGCCATGTGTTTAGGCTCTAGTTTTATTTTATCTAGATTAATGTCCAGCCGTATGTTTAGGCTCTAATGTCCAGCCATGTTTTAGGTCCAGCCATAGTTTAGGCTCTATCTTATCTAGATTAATGTCCAGCCGTATAGATTCATGTCCAGCCCTATGTTTAGGCTCTAGTTTTATTTTATCTAGATTAATGTCCAGCCGTATGTTTAGGCTCTAATGTCCAGCCATGTGTTTAGGCTCTAGTTTTATCTTATCTAGATTAATGTCCAGCCGTATGTTTAGGCTCTAATGTCCAGCCATGTGTTTAGGCTCTAGTTTTATCTTATCTAGATTAATGTCCAGCCGTATGTTTAGGCTCTAATGTCCAGCCATGTGTTTAGGCTCTAGTTTTATCTTATCTAGATTAATGTCCAGCCGTATGTTTAGGCTCTAATGTCCAGCCATGTGTTTAGGCTCTAGTTTTATCTTATCTAGATTCATGTCCAGCCGTATGTTTAGGCTCTAATGTCCAGCCATGTGTTTAGGCTCTAGTTTTATTTTATCTAGATTAATGTCCAGCCGTATGTTTAGGCTCTAATGTCCAGCCATGTGTTTAGGCTCTAGTTTTATCTTATCTAGATTCATGTCCAGCCCTATGTTTAGGCTCTAGTTTTATTTTATCTAGATTAATGTCCAGCCGTATGTTTAGGCTCTAATGTCCAGCCATGTGTTTAGGCTCTAGTTTTATCTTATCTAGATTAATGTCCAGCCGTATGTTTAGGCTCTAATGTCCAGCCATGTGTTTAGGCTCTAGTTTTATCTTATCTAGATTAATGTCCAGCCGTATGTTTAGGCTCTAATGTCCAGCCATGTGTTTAGGCTCTAGTTTTATCTTATCTAGATTAATGTCCAGCCGTATGTTTAGGCTCTAATGTCCAGCCATGTGTTTAGGCTCTAGTTTTATCTTATCTAGATTCATGTCCAGCCGTATGTTTAGGCTCTAATGTCCAGCCATGTGTTTAGGCTCTAGTTTTTTATCTTATCTAGATTAATGTCCAGCCGTATGTTTAGGCTCTAATGTCCAGCCATGTGTTTAGGCTCTAGTTTTATCTTATCTAGATTAATGTCCAGCCGTATGTTTAGGCTCTAATGTCCAGCCATGTGTTTAGGCTCTAGTTTTATCTTATCTAGATTAATGTCCAGCCGTATGTTTAGGCTCTAATGTCCAGCCATGTGTTTAGGCTCTAGTTTTATCTTATCTTGATTCATGTCCAGCCGTATGTTTAGGCTCTAATGTCCAGCCATGTGTTTAGGCTCTAGTTTTATCTTATCTTGATTATGTCCAGCCGTATGTTTAGGCTCTAATGTCCAGCCATGTGTTTAGGCTCTAGTTTTATCTTATCTAGATTCATGTCCAGCCGTATGTTTAGGCTCTAATGTCCAGCCATGTGTTTAGGCTCTAGTTTTATCTTATCTTGATTCATGTCCAGCCGTATGTTTAGGCTCTAATGTCCAGCCATGTGTTTAGGCTCTAGTTTTATCTTATCTTGATTATTGTCCAGCCGTATGTTTAGGCTCTAATGTTTGTTTAGGCTATTTTTATCTAGATTAATGTCCAGCCGTGTGTTTAGGCTCTAGTTTTATTTTATCTAGATTAATGTCCAGCCATGTGTTTAATATATATAATATATATATAAATATATATATATTATATATATTATATAATATATATGTTTAGGCTCTAATGTCCAGCCGTATGTTTAGGCTCTTTTATGATTAATGTCCAGCCGTATGTTTTTATTTTATCTAGATTAATGTCCAGCCATGTGTTTAGGCTCTAGTTTTATCTTATCTTGATTATTGTCCAGCCGTATGTTTAGGCTCTAATGTCCAGCCGTATGTTTAGGCTCTAATGTCCAGCCGTATGTTTAGGCTCTAATGTCCAGCCGTATGTTTAGGCTCTAATGTCCAGCCGTATGTTTAGGCTCTAATGTCCAGCCGTATGTTTAGGTCCTGCAAAGAAAGACCTAGTTAAGCTGCAGCCCAGAACAGAGCGGCAGATCTCGCTCTTCATTGTAACCAGAGGGCACACAGTCTTGCTCTTCATTGTAACCAGAGGGCACACAGTCTTGCTCTTCATTGTAACCAGAGGGCACACAGTCTTGCTCTTCATTGTAACCAGAGGGCACACAGTCTTGCTCATTGTAACCAGAGGGCACACAGTCTTGCTCTTCATTGTAACCAGAGGGCACAGTCTTGTAAACAGAGGGCACAGTCTCATTGTAACCAGAGGGCACACAGTCTTGCTCTTCATTGTAACCAGAGGGCACACATTGTAACCAGAGGGCACAGTCTTCTTCATTGTAACCAGAGGGCACACAGTCTTGCTCTTCATTGTAACCAGAGGGCACACAGTCTTGCTCTTCATTGTAACCAGAGGGCACACAGTCTTGCTCTTCATTGTAACCAGAGGGCACACAGTCTTGCTCTTCATTGTAACCAGAGGGCACACAGTCTTGCTCTTCATTGTAACCAGAGGGCACACAGTCTTGCTCTTCATTGTAACCAGAGGGCACACAGTCTTGCTCTTCATTGTAACCAGAGGGCACACAGTCTTGCTCTTCATTGTAACCAGAGGGCACACAGTCTTGCTCTTCATTGTAACCAGAGGGCACACAGTCTTGCTCTTCATTGTAACCAGAGGGCACACAGTCTTGCTCTTCATTGAGGGCACAGTCTTGCTCTTCATTGTAACCAGAGGGCACAGAGGGCACACAGTCTTGCTCTTCATTGTAACCAGAGGGCACACAGTCTTGCTCTTCATTGTAACCAGAGGGCACACAGTCTTGCTCTTCATTGTAACCAGAGGGCACAGTCTTGCTCTTCATTGTAACCAGAGGGCACACAGTCTTGCTCTTCATTGTAACCAGAGGGCACACAGTCTTGCTCTTCATTGTAACCAGAGGGCACACAGTCTTGCTCTTCATTGTAACCAGAGGGCACACAGTCTTGCTCTTCATTGTAACCAGAGGGCACACAGTCTTGCTCTTCATTGTAACCAGAGGGCACACAGTCTTGCTCTTCATTGTAACATTGTAACCAGAGGGCACACAGTCTTGCTCTTCATTGTAACCAGAGGGCACACAGTCTTGCTCTTCATTGTAACCAGAGGGCACACAGTCTTGCTCTTCATTGTAACCAGAGGGCACACAGTCTTGCTCTTCATTGTAACCAGAGGGCACACAGTCTTGCTCTTCATTGTAACCAGAGGGCACACAGTCTTGCTCTTCATTGTAACCAGAGGGCACACAGTCTTGCTCTTCATTGTAACCAGAGGGCACACAGTCTTGCTCTTCATTGTAACCAGAGGGCACACAGTCTTGCTCTTCATTGTAACCAGAGGGCACACAGTCTTGCTCTTCATTGTAACCGGAGGGCACAGTCTTGCTCTTCATTGTAACCAGAGGGCACACAGTCTCTCTTGGCTGAGAGTTGAGGAAAGACACTAATTGTTTTAATAACAAAGTGTTATAAATTCCAAATAGTTTCCATAGTCACCGTACACACAGCACTGACAGAGGGCACACACTTACCAGAGGGCCACAGTCTTGCTCTTCAGACACGCCACCAGAGGGTCTTTTTCACAGTCTTGCCCAGGTCCAGAACACAGTCAAGGAAACATACAGTATTATACACACACAGTCTTGCGTGAGTGCCTCTTGGTGCTCCCTTCATTGTATCTTATATTGTACAGTATTATACAGAGCCGTGAGTGCCTGGTGCTCCTTCATTGTATCTTATATACAGTATTATAACAGAGCCGTCTTGCTCTTCATTGTAAACCAGAGGGCACACAGTCTTGCCTGGTGCTCCCTTCTATCTTATATACAGTATTATACACGTGCGTGAGTGCCTTCATTGTGCTCCTCTTCATATCTTATATACAGTATTATAACAGAGCACGTCTTGAGTGCCTGGTGAGGGCTCCTTCTATCTTATAACCAGCACAGTATTATACAGAGCTGTGAGTGCCTGGTGCTCTTGCTCTTCTATCTTGCTCTTCATTGTAACAGTATTATTGTACAGAGCCGTCTTGAGTGCACTGGTGCTCCCTTCTATCTTATAACCACAGCCGTGAGTGCCTTCATTGTGCTCCCTTCTTGTATCTTATACACAGTCTTGCTCTTCATACAGAGCCGTGAGTGCCTGGTGCTCCCTTCTATCTTATACAGTATTATACAGAGCACACAGTATTGTGCCTGGTGCTCCCTTCTATCTTATACACATTATTATACAGAGCCGTCTTGCTCTTCAGTGCCAGGTGCTCCTCTTCTATCTTATATTGTAACAGTATTATACCAGAGCCGTGAGTGCCTGGTGCTCCCTTCTATCTTATATTGTACAGTATTATACAGAGCCGTCTTGAGTGCCTGGTGCTCCCTTTTGTATCTTATACACAGTATTATAACAGAGCCAGTGAGTGCCTGGTGCTCCATTCTATCTTATACACAGTATTATACAGAGCCGTGAGTGCCTGGTGCTCCCTTCTTGTATCTTATACAGTATCTATACAGAGGGCACCGTGATTGCCTGGGGCTCCCTTTGCTTGTATCTTATTAACCAGAGGGCACACAGTCTTGCTCTTCATACAGAGCCGTGCTCTTCATTGTGCCTGGTGTAACCGGAGGGCACACAGTCTTGCTCTTCTATCTTATATTTTAACCAGCCACAGTCTCTCTTGAGAGTGAGGAAAGACCTGTTTTAATAACAAAGTGCTCCAAATAGTTCTATCTTATACCCCACCAGACACGCCACCAGGGGTCTTTTCACAGTCCCCAGGTCCAGAACACAGTATACAGAGCCGTGAGTGCCTGGTGCTCCTTCTATCTCATATACAGTATTATACAGAGCAGTGCCTGGTGCTCCCTTCTATCTCATATACAGTATTATACAGAGCCGTGAGTGCCTGGTGCTCCTTCTATCTTATATACAGTATTATACAGAGCCGTGAGTGCCTGGTGCTCCTTCTATCTTATATACAGTATTATACAGAGCCGTGAGTGCCTGGTGCTCCTTCTATCTTATACACAGTATTAGTGCTCCCTTCTATCTTATACACAGCCGTGAGTGCCTGGTGCTCCCTTCTATCTTATATGAGTGCACTCCCTTCTATCTATATACAGAGCACAGCCGTGAGTGCCTGGTGCTCCTTCTATCTTATACATAGCCAGGAATGCCTGGTGCTCCCTTCTATCTTATACAGCGCTAGTGAACCTCAGACCTGGTTTGGAAACAACCGATGAAGCAATAGCTCACGACACAACGCCTCTCCATGTTTATTTATTTATTTCACCTTTATTTAACCGGGTAGGCAAGTTGAGAACAAGTTCTCATTTACAATTGCGACCTGGCCAAGATAAAGCAAAGCAGTTTGACAGATACAACGACACAGAGTTACACATGGAGTAAAACAAACATACAGTCAATAATACAGTATAAACAAGTCTATACACGATGTGAGCAAATGAGGTGAGAAGGGAGGTAAAGGCAAAAAAGTAAATACAATATAGCAAGTAAAACACTGGAATGGTAGTTTTGTGACTTGTTGTGTGTATGTACTGACAGGTATGTGTAACTGATAGATGCACACACACACACACTACATATGCACGTTTTTAAATATATGTAAACTGAAGTATTTTTTTCTGTATTGTATTTTTCACACCCAGTAAAGACGAGCTGTTACATATGCACTGGGCATCCTAATAAATCACACGTTAACTGTGATACCCGTTTCTGTGTGTGACTGGGATTCTGTAGCCGTCATCAGCACACAGCATTTTGCACATTCAGCCTGGCATCCACAGGCACACACACACCATTCATTCAGCCTGTACATCCCATTCAGCCTGTGACATCCATTCATTCACCTGTACATATGCATGTTTTTAACATCCATTGCTTTAGTGGAAACTTTAGCCTGACATCCATTCATTCAGCCTATTTTTTCTGTATTGTATTTTTCGTTGTTCATCGGGATCCCAGTAAATCCATTCATTTAGAGCTGTCTCCGTCCATTGCTTTAGCCTGGACATCCATTCATTCAGCCTGTCCATTCATTCAGCCTGACATGGGCATCCATTCAATAAATCATTCACGTTAGGACCTCATCCCATTCATTCAGTTCCCTGTGTGTGACTGGGATTCTTCAGCCTGTAGCAGCCTGTCCATCACATCATCCATTCATTCAGCCTGGACATCCATTGCTTTAGCATTTTGCCATCACAGTCTCCATTCATTCAGCCTGGACATCCATTCATTCAGCCTGGACATCCATTCATTCAGGCTGGACATCCATTCATTCAGCCTGTACATCCATTCATTCAGCCTGTACATCCATTCATTCAGCCTGGACATCCATTCATTCAGCCTGGACATCCATTCATTTAGCCTGGATCATCCATTTCATTCAGCCTGGACATCCATTGCTTTAGCCTGTACATCCATTCATTCAGCCTTTCCAGCCTGGACATCCATTCATTCAGCCTGGACATCCATTCATTCAGCCTGGACATCCATTCATTCAGCCTGGACATCCATTCATTCAGCCTGGACATCCATTCATTCAGCCTGTACATCCATTCATTCAGCCTGGACATACATTCATTCAGCCTGTACATCCATTCATTTAGCCTGGACATCCATTCATTAGCCTGTACATCCATTGCATTAGCCTGTACATCCATTGCTTTAGCCTGTACATCCATTCATTCAGCCTGGACATCCATTCATTCAGCCTGTACATCCATTCATTCAGCCTGGACATCCATTCATTCATTCAGCCTGTACATCCATTCATTCAGCCTGGACATCCATTCATTCAGCCTTCCATTGCAGCCTGGACATCCATTCATTCAGCCTGTTCCATTGCTTTAGCTGGCCTGGACATCCATTGCTTTAGCCTGGACATCCATTCATTCAGCCTGGACATCCATTGCTTTAGCCTGGACATCCATTCATTCAGCCTGGACATCCATTCATTCAGCCTGGACATCCATTCCATTGCTTTAGCCTGGACATCCATTGCTTTAGCCTGGACATCCATTGCTTTAGCCTGACATCCATTGCCTTTAGCCTGGACATCCATTGCTTTTGCTTTAGCCTGGACATCCATTCATTCAGCCTGTACATCCATTGCTTTAGCCTGGACATCCATTCATTCAGCCTGGACATCCATTGCTTTAGCCTGGACATCCATTCATTCAGCCTGGACATCCATTGCTTTAGCCTGGACATCCATTCATTCCAGCTTTATCCATTGCTTTAGCCTGGACATCCATTCATTCAGCCTGGACATCCATTGCTTTAGCCTGGACATCCATTCATTCAGCCTGGACATCCATTGCTTTAGCCTGGACATCCATTCATTCAGCCTGGACATCCATTGCTTTAGCCTGGACATCCATTCATTCAGCCTGGACATCCATTGCTTTAGCCTGGACATCCATTGCTTTAGCCTGGACATCCATTGCTTTAGCCTGGACATCCATTGCTTTAGCCTGGACATCCATTGCTTTAGCCTGGACATCCATTGCTTTAGCCTGGACATCCATTGCTTTAGCCTGGACATCCATTGCTTTAGCCTGGACATCCATTCATTCAGCCTGGACATCCATTGCTTTAGCCTGGACATCCATTGCTTTAGCCTGGACATCCATTCATTCAGCCTGGACATCCATTCATTCAGCCTGTACATCCATTCATTCAGCCTGGACATCCATTGCTTTAGCCTGTACATCCATTCATTCAGCCTGTACATCCATTGCTTTAGCCTGTACATCCATTAATTCAGCCTGTACATCCATTCATTCAGCCTGTACATCCATTCATTCAGCCTGGACATACATTCATTCAGCCTGTACATCCATTCATTCAGCCTGGACATACATTCATTCAGCCTGGACATCCATTGCTTTAGCCTGGACATCCATTGCTTTAGCCTGGACATCCATTCATTCAGCCTGTACATCCATTGCTTTAGCCTGGACATCCATTGCTTTAGCCTGGACATCCATTCATTCAGCCTGGACATCCATTGCTTTAGCCTGGACATCCATTGCTTTAGCCTGGACATCCATTCATTCAGCCTGTACATCCATTGCTTTAGCCTGGACATTCATTCAGCCTGGACATCCATTGCTTTAGCCTGGACATCCATTCATTCAGCCTGGACATCCATTGCTTTCCAGCCTGGACATCCATTGCTTTAGCCTGGACATCCATTCATTCAGCCTGGACATCCATTGCTTTAGCCTGGACATCCATTCATTCAGCCTGGACATCCATTGCTTTAGCCTGGACATCCATTCATTCCTGGACATCCATTGCTTTAGCCTGGACATCCATTCATTGCTTTCCATTGCCTGGACATCCATTGCTTTAGCCTGGACATCCATTGCTTTAGCCTGGACATCCATTGCTTTCCATTGCTTTAGCCTGGACATCCATTGCTTTAGCCTGGACATCCATTGCTTTAGCCTGGACATCCATTGCTTTAGCCTGGACATCCATTCATTCAGCCTGGACATCCATTGCTTTAGCCTGGACATCCATTGCTTTAGCCTGGACATCCATTCATTCAGCCTGGACATCCATTCATTCAGCCTGGACATCCATTCAGCCTGGACATCCATTCATTCAGCCTGGACATCCATTCATTTAGCCTGGACATCCATTCATTCAGCCTGGACATCCATTGCTTTAGCCTGGACATCCATTGCTTTAGCCTGGACATCCATTGCTTTAGCCTGGTTATTTCTAAGCATTTCTTATTTGTTTTTGTATTTTATTTAACTAGGAAAGTCAGCTAAGAACAAATTCTTATTTACAATGACTGCCTACCCCGGCCAAACCCTTTACGTCACTGGGCCAATTGTGCGCCGCCCATACGGGACTCCCATTCATGGCTGGTTGTGATACAGCCTGGACTCGAACCTATAGACATATCGGTCCTGGATGGCAGGAAGCTCGGCCCCTGTGATGTGCTGGGCCGTACGCACTGCCCTCTGAAGCGCCTTGCGGTCGGATGCAGAGCAGTTTCCGTACCAAGCGGTGTTGCAGCCAGTCAAGATGCTCTCAGTGGTGCAGCTGTAGAACTTTGAGAGGATCTGAGGGCCCAGATCCTTTCAGCCTGCTGAGGGGGAAGAGGTGTTGTTGTGCCCTCTTAAGGACTGTGTTAGTTTGTGTGGACCATGATATATCCTTGGTGATGTGAACACAGAGGAACTTGAACCCTACACCACTACAGCCCCGTTGAAGTGGAGTCGTGCGAGTCCACGCAGTTGTGGGTGAAGGTAGTATAGGAGGGACTAAGCTTGCACCATTGAGGGGCCCCCGTGTTGAGGGGGAGTATGTGTTGTTCTCTACCCTCACTACCTGGGGGCGGCCCGTCAGGAAGTCCAGGGTCCAGTTGTAGAGGGAGGTGTTCAGTCCCAGGGTCCTTAGCTAAGTGATGAACGTGGAGGGGACTATGGTGTTGAACGCTGAGCTGTTGTCAATGAATATCATTTTCACATAGGTGTTCCTTTTGTCCAGGTGGGAAAAGCCAGCAGCATACAACCCTGCATACCACTGCTGGCTTGCTTCTGAAGCTAAGCAGAGTTGGTCCTGGTCAGTTCCTGGATGGGAGACCAGATGTTGCTGGAAGTGGTGTTGGAGGGCCAGTAGGAGGCACTCTTTCCTCTGGTCTAAAAAATATCCCAATACCCCAGGGCAGTGATTGGGGACACTGTCCTGTGTAGGGTGCCGTCTTTCTGATGGGACGTTAAACGGGTGTCCTGACTCTCTGAGGTCATTAAAGATCCCATGGCACTTATCATAAGAGTAGGGGTGTTAACCCTGGGGTCCTGGCTAAATTCCCAATCTGGCCCTCGAACCATCAATGTCACCTAATAATCCCCAGTTTACACTTGGCTCATTCATCCACCTCCTCCTCTCCCCTGTAACTATTCCCCAGGTCGTTGCTGTAAATGAGAACGTGTCTCAGTCAACTTACCTGATAAAATAACGGATCAATAAAATAAAAAGGCCAGTGTGGAGGGTAATAGAGATTGAGTCGTCTGTGGATCTGTTGGGGAGGTATGTGAACTGGACTGGATCCAGGAGATTGAGTCGTCTGTGGATCTGTTGGGGAGGTATGTGAACTGGACTGGATCCAGGAGATTGAGTCGTGTGTGGATCTGTTGGGAAGGTATGTGAACTGGACTGGATCCAGGAGATTGAGTCGTGTGTGGATCTGTTGGGAAGGTATGTGAACTGGACTGGATCCAGGAGATTGAGTCGTCTGTGGATCTGTTGGGGAGGTATGTGAACTGGACTGGATCCAGGAGATTGAGTCGTCTGTGGACCTGTTGGGAAGGTATGTGAACTGGACTGGATCCAGGGTGTCTGGGATGATGGTGTTGATGTGAGCCATGACCAGCCTCTCAGACCAGTGTCTACATTCAGTTCAGTCAAAAGTTTGGACATATGACATTATGTATGTATGTATGTATGTATGTATGTATGTATGTATGTATGTATGTATGTATGTATGTATGTATGTATGTATGTATGTATGTATGTATGTATGTATGTATGTATGTATGTATGTATGTATGTATGTATGTATGTATGTATGTATGTATGTATGTATGTATGTATGTATACACACAGTACCAGTCAACAGTTTGGACACACCTCATTCCAGGGTTTTTCTTTATTTGTACTATTTTGTACATTGTAGAATAACAGTGAAAACATCAACACTATGAAATAACACATGTAGTAACCAAAAAGTGTTAAACGAATCAAAATATATTTGAGATTTTTCAAAGGAGCTACTCTTTGCCTTGAGGACAGTTTTAAACACTCTTGGCATTCTCTCAACCAGCTTCATGAGGTGGAATGCATTTCAGTTGACATAAAAATCACTTCCAAACCAAATGGTATTAACGATATAAGATCTTACTCGGAAGTATTTAGTGAATTGCTCGATATGCGCATCGAGCGCAGCCTTGACTCTCCTTTAGAACGCAGCAGGTAATCTCGCGATAACAGCACAGATCTCGTTCTAGGAAAGGAGGGAGTTCGAAGTTATGCTAGCTAGCTGTTGTTACTATCTATAACTACCTAACTAGTCAACTTTTTTAAACGTCAAGTTCCAAGGTAAGATCTGATCAAACTGTATAATACATTCTATAACGTGTCCATTATGATTTAATAGTCGGATTATTTGCCGATCAACATGTGTCGACAATTTGCCGATTGAGCTTGCTAGCTAACGTTAGCTAACTAGGGGCTTCGAGACGTCTAGGTAACCAACGTTAACTATCATAGAGAAGTTGTTGTGATCACATTATTTATGTTCATCGACTACGACGTGTGACTCGTCCATCCTTAAAATAACCGAGTAAATCCATAGTTATTAGGCAACCCTGGTAGCAGGTTATAGCATGGCTAGTTGGTTACTCGTTCACGTCATTGGCGTTACATGCGGCTTCATCTTTCCAATTGTGCAAAGTCACTAAAGTACCGACCAACTTGTTTCTCTTGTATGCGCATTTCAAACATCATGTCGCGACTTTCGGACACTTTTTATTTTTATTTAACCCCAGACTAGCTTTGCGCATGTGTCGGATCAGCAGTACGAGTTGTGCATCCGACGTAAACTTTTTATTTCTTTATTTAACTAAACCCTAACCCGGAAGACGTTGGGCCAATTATGATACAGCCTGGAATCGAACCAGGGTCTGTAGTGACGCCTGTAGTACTGAGATGCAGTGCCTTAAACTGCTGCGCCACTCTGGAGCTAGCTAACATGCTAACATCTTCTTGCCCACCAGAGATAGTCGCCCCAAAATGCTCGTTGACCATGGACATAGCCTCCTATGTCACATAGGAATATGAAGCTACTGAAAATGTTGCCAGCTAATTACCCTCTCTGTTCTAGCGCAGTAGGCTTGTAAAAAAAATAAACAGTTGACCACCATGGACATCGTAGCTCCTGTAAATATTGGTCTCTCTCTCTTATAGAAGCTACAGCAACCTTGTAAACAGTTGACCACCATGGACATCGTAGCTCCTGTAAATATTGGTCTCTCTCTCTTATAGAAGCTACATCAACCTTGTAAACAGTCGACCACTATGGACATTGAGGATGACACGACGGTGTTCTCCACTCTGAAGTCCTTTAAGAGTTTCATCTCTCTTCCGGACACGTCTCGGAACCAGGGAGAACCCGCCCGGTGCAGAGCCACGTCCTACAGAACCAGTACCTGCAGAGATTACAGGTGGGTGGAGTAGGACAGACCCACGTCCTACAGAACCAGTACCTGCAGAGATTACAGGTGGGTGGAGTAGGACAGACACACACAGAGCCACGTCCTACAGAACCAGTACCTGCAGAGATTACAGGTGGGTGGAGTAGGACAGACACACACAGACCCACGTCCTACAGAACCAGTACCTGCAGAGATTACAGGTGGGTGGAGTAGGACAGACCCACACAGACCCACGTCCTACAGAACCAGTACCTGCAGAGATTACAGGTGGGTGGAGTAGGACAGATACACACAGACCCACGTCCTACAGAACCAGTACCTGCAGAGATTACAGGTGGGTGGAGTAGGACAGACACACAGAGCCACGTCCTACAGAACCAGTACCTACAGAACCATTACCTACAGAACCAGTACCTACAGGGATACCAGGTGGGTGGAGTAGGACAGACACACAGAGCCACGTCCTACAGAACCAGTACCTGCAGAGATTACAGGTGGGTGGAGTAGGACAGACCCACGTCCTACAGAACCAGTACCTACAGAACCAGTACCTACAGAACCAGTACCTACAGAACCATTACCTACAGAACCAGTACCTACAGAGATACCAGGTGGGTGGAGTAGGACAGACACACAGAGCCACGTCCTACAGAACCAGTACCTGCAGAGATTACAGGTGGGTGGAGTAGGACAGACCCACACAGACCCACGTCCTACAGAACCAGTACCTGCAGAGATTACAGGTGGGTGGATACATTCTACGTAGGACCAGCCAACTGAGCACAGACCCAGATTACAGGTGGGTGGAGTAGGACAGACACACAGAACCAGTACCTGCAGAGATTACAGGTGGGTGGAGTAGGACAGACCCACACAGAGCCATGTCCTACAGAACCAGTACATACAGAACCAGTATTTAGAGGACAGAGGTGGTGGGACTGTGACACATTGTGTTGTTGTGAATGACCAGAGACTGCAGAGAGAAGGTTCAGTCTGAAACCTGTGTATGTAAGACACAGGAAGTGACCCGTGTGTCTCTGTGTGTAGTTGCTGGAGGCAGCAGAGAAGGTTCAGTCTGAAACCTGTGTATGTAAGAGCACAGGAAGTGACCCGTGTGTCTCTGTGTGTAGTTGCTGGAGGCAGCAGAGAAGGTTCAGTCTGAAACCTGTGTATGTAAGACACAGGAAGTGACCCGTGTGTCTCTGTGTGTAGTTGCTGGAGGCAGCAGAGAAGGTTCAGTCTAAGACCCAGCTGATCCAGATGGACCAGGAGAAGAGACAGATGGAGATCAGTCACAAGAGAGCACGCATCGAACTGGAGAAGAACGCTACGCTGAGCGCTAGGGACTTTGAGGTATGTAACACACACACCTGGAGGTAACACACACACACACCTGGAGGTAACACACACACACACACACACCTGGAGGTAACACACACACACACACACACCTGGAGGTAACACACACACACCTGGAGGTAACACACACACACCTGGAGGTAACACACACACACCTGGAGGTAACACACACACACCTGGAGGTAACACACACACACCTGGAGGTAACACACACACACCTGGAGGTAACACACACACACCTGGAGGTAACGCACACACACCTGGAGGTAACGCACACACACCTGGAGGTAACGCACACACACCTGGAGGTAACGCACACACACCTGGAGGTAACGCACACACACCTGGAGGTAACGCACACACACCTGGAGGTAACGCACACACACCTGGAGGTAACGCACACACACCTGGAGGTAACACACACACACCTGGAGGTAACACACACACACACACCTGGAGGTAACACACACACACACACCTGGAGGTAACACACACACACACACCTGGAGGTAACACACACACACACACCTGGAGGTAACACACACACACCTGGAGGTAACACACACACACACCTGGAGGTAACACACACACACACACCTGGAGGTAACACACACACACACACACCTGGAGGTAACACACACACACACACACACCTGGAGGTAACACACACACACACACACACCTGGAGGTAACACACACACACACACACACCTGGAGGTAACACACACACACACACACCTGGAGGTAACACACACACACACACACCTGGAGGTAACACACACACACACACACCTGGAGGTAACACACACACACACACACACCTGGAGGTAACACACACACACACACACACACCTGGAGGTAACACACACACACACACACACACCTGGAGGTAACACACACACACACACACACACCTGGAGGTAACACACACACACACACCTGGAGGTAACACACACACACACACCTGGAGTATTCTGTGTTCATATTCTGTGTTCTGTGTTCTGACTTCTATGGCCCACGTTCTAATTGTTCCCAGCGTGAGGTGGACCGTAACCAGGACCTGCTGGGACGAATCAGACGCCTGGAAGAGAGGGAGGCGGAGTCTAGCCAGAGCCTATCGGAAAAGGCAGAGGCAAACCGTGCTCTACATCGGACCCTGGAGTCTCTCAACAGGAGGGTGGAGGAGAGGGATGGATGGCTCAACACCTCTAACCAGGTACACCTGTAACAGAGATCAGATTATACCATGAAATCACTCCTCTAACCAGGTTCACCTGTAACAGAGATCAGATTATACCATGAAATCACTCCTCTAACCAGGTTCACCTGTAACAGAGATCAGATTATACCATAAAATCACTCCTCTAACCAGGTACACCTGTAACAGAGATCAGATTATACCATAAAATCACTCCTCTAACCAGGTACACCTGTAACAGAGATCAGATTACACCATAAAATCACTCCTCTAACCAGGTACACCTGTAACAGAGATCAGATTATACCATAAAATCACTCCTCTAACCAGGTACACCTGTAACAGAGATCAGATTATACCATAAAATCACTCCTCTAACCAGGTACACCTGTAACAGAGATCAGATTATACCATAAAATCACTCCTCTAACCAGGTACACCTGTAACAGAGATCAGATTATACCATAAAATCACTCCTCTAACCAGGTACACCTGTAACAGAGATCAGATTATACCATAAAATCACTCCTCTAACCAGGTACACCTGTAACAGAGATCAGATTATAGCATAAAATCACTCCTCTAACCAGGTACACCTGTAACAGAGATCAGATTATACCATAAAATCACTCCTCTAACCAGGTTCACCTGTAACAGAGATCAGATTATACCATAAAATCACTCCTCTAACCAGGTTCACCTGTAACAGAGATCAGATTATACCATGAAATCACTCCTCTAACCAGGTTCACCTGTAACAGAGATCAGATTATACCATGAAATCACTCCTCTAACCAGGTTCACCTGTAACAGATCAGATTATACCATAAAATCACTCCTCTAACCAGGTACACCTGTAACAGAGATCTGATTATACCATAAAATCACTCCTCTAACCAGGTACACCTGTAACAGTTCAGATTACACCATAAAATCACTCCTCTAACCAGGTTCACCTGTAACAGAGATCAGATTATACCATAAAATCACTCCTCTAACCAGGTACACCTGTAACA
The DNA here is from genome assembly GCF_021184085.1 of Oncorhynchus gorbuscha. Lineage (NCBI taxonomy): Eukaryota > Metazoa > Chordata > Actinopteri > Salmoniformes > Salmonidae > Oncorhynchus > Oncorhynchus gorbuscha. Next base: position 79,423 of record NW_025746598.1, on the reverse strand, counting down.
GAGATCAGATTATAGCATAAAATCACTCCTCTAACCAGGTACACCTGTAACAGAGATCAGATTCTACCATAAAATCACTCCTCTAACCAGGTTCACCTGTAACAGAGATCAGATTATACCATAAAATCACTCCTCTAACCAGGTTCACCTGTAACAGAGATCAGATTATACCATGAAATCACTCCTCTAACCAGGTTCACCTGTAACAGAGATCAGATTATACCATGAAATCACTCCTCTAACCAGGTTCACCTGTAACAGATCAGATTATACCATAAAATCACTCCTCTAACCAGGTACACCTGTAACAGAGATCTGATTATACCATAAAATCACTCCTCTAACCAGGTACACCTGTAACAGTTCAGATTACACCATAAAATCACTCCTCTAACCAGGTACACCTGTAACAGAGATCAGATTATACCATAAAATCACTCCTCTAACCAGGTTCACCTGTAACAGAGATCAGATTATACCATAAAATCACTCCTCTAACCAGGTTCACCTGTAACAGAGATCAGATTATACCATAAAATCACTCCTCTAACCAGGTACACCTGTAACAGAGATCAGATTATACCATAAAATCACTCCTCTAACCAGGTACACCTGTAACAGAGATCAGATTATACCATAAAATCACTCCTCTAACCAGGTTCACCTGTAACAGAGATCAGATTATACCATAAAATCACTCCTCTAACCAGGTTCACCTGTAACAGAGATCAGATTATACCATGAAATCACTCCTCTAACCAGGTTCACCTGTAACAGATCAGATTATACCATAAAATCACTCCTCTAACCAGGTACACCTGTAACAGAGATCAGATTATACCATAAAATCACTCCTCTAACCAGGTACACCTGTAACAGTTCAGATTACACCATAAAATCACTCCTCTAACCAGGTACACCTGTAACAGAGATCAGATTATACCATAAAATCACTCCTCTAACCAGGTACACCTGTAACAGAGATCAGATTATACCATAAAATCACTCCTCTAACCAGGTACACCTGTAACAGAGATCAGATTATACCATAAAATCACTCCTCTAACCAGGTACACCTGTAACAGAGATCAGATTATACCATAAAATCACTCCTCTAACCAGGTTCACCTGTAACAGAGATCAGATTATACCATAAAATCACTCCTCTAACCAGGTTCACCTGTAACAGAGATCAGATTATACCATAAAATCACTCCTCTAACCAGGTTCACCTGTAACAGAGATCAGATTATACCATAAAATCACTCCTCTAACCAGGTTCACCTGTAACAGAGATCAGATTATACCATCAGATCACTCCACAATTTGATATGTCTCCACTAGGGGTCGACTGATGATGATTTTTCAACGCCGATAAAGATTTATTGGAGGACAAAAAAGCCAATGCCGATTTTTATATATATATTTGTAATAATGACAATTACAACAATACTGAATGAACACTTTTATTTTTAACTTTATATAATAAATCAACTCTATTTAGTCTTCAATAAATAATGAAACATGATCAATTTGGTTTAAATAATGCAAAAACAGTGTTGGAGAAGAAAGTAAAAGTGCAATATGTGCCATGTTAAAAAGCGAACGTTTCAGTTCCTTGCTCAGAACATGAGAACATATGAAAGCTGGTGGTTCAACATTCCCAGTTAAGAAGTTTTAGGTTGTAGTTATTATAGGAATTACAACATGTTGACTATTTCTCTATACCATTTGTATGTCATATACCTTTGACTATTGGATGTTCTAATAGGCACTTTAGTATTTCCAGCCTAATCTCTGGAGTCGATAGGCTTGAAATCATAAACAGCGCTGTGCTTCAAGCATTGATAAGAGCTGCTGGCAAACGCAGGAAAGTGCTGTTTGAATGAATGCTTACGAGCCTTCTGCTGCCTGCCAGCACTCAGTCAGACTGCTGCTGCCTACCACCTCTCAGTCAGACTGCTGCTGCCTACCACCTCTCAGTCAGACTGCTGCTGCCTACCACCACTCAGTCAGACTGCTGCTGCCTACCACCACTCAGTCAGACTGCTGCTGCCTACCACCTCTCAGTCAGACTGCTGCTGCCTACCACCTCTCAGTCAGACTGCTGCTGCCTACCACCACTCAGTCAGACTGCTGCTGCCTACCACCTCTCAGTCAGACTGCTGCTGCCTACCACCTCTCAGTCAGACTGCTGCTGCCTACCACCTCTCAGTCAGACTGCTGCTGCCTACCACCTCTCAGTCAGACTGCTGCTGCCTACCACCTCTCAGTCAGACTGCTGCTGCCTACCACCTCTCAGTCAGACTGCTGCTGCCTACCACCTCTCAGTCAGACTGCTGCTGCCTACCACCTCTCAGTCAGACTGCTGCTGCCTACCACCTCTCAGTCAGACTGCTGCTGCCTACCACCTCTCAGTCAGACTGCTGCTGCCTACCACCTCTCAGTCAGACTGCTGCTGCCTACCACCTCTCAGTCAGACTGCTGCTGCCTACCACCTCTCAGTCAGACTGCTGCTGCCTACCACCTCTCAGTCAGACTGCTGCTGCCTACCACCTCTCAGTCAGACTGCTGCTGCCTACCACCTCTCAGTCAGACTGCTGCTGCCTACCACCTCTCAGTCAGACTGCTGCTGCCTACCACCTCTCAGTCAGACTGCTGCTGCCTACCACCTCTCAGTCAGACTGCTGCTGCCTACCACCTCTCAGTCAGACTGCTGCTGCCTACCACCTCTCAGTCAGACTGCTGCTGCCTACCACCACTCAGTCAGACTGCTCTATCAAATATCAAATCATAGACTTAATTATAATATAATAAACACAGAAATACGAGCTTTAGGTCATTAATATGGTCAAATCCAGAAACTATCATTTAGAAAACAAAACGTTTATTCTTTCAGTGAAATACAGAACATTTCATTATTTTATCGAACGGTTGGCGTCCATCAGTTTAAATATTATACTCTGACTCTGCGTGCAATGAACGCAAGAGAAGTGACACGATTTCACCTGGTTAATATTGCCTGCTAACCTGGATTTCTTTTAGCTAAATATGCAGGTTTAAAAAATATACTTCTGTGTATTGATTTTAAGAAAGGCTTTGAGGTTTATGGTTTGGTACATTCGTGCAATGATTGTGTTTTTGTTAAATCATCCCATGTTTGGCGAAGTAGGCTGTGATTCGATGATAAATTAACAGGCACCGCATCGACTATATGCAACGCAGGACAAGCTACTTAACCTAGTAATATCATCAACCATGTGTAGTTAACTAGTGATTATGTGAAGATTGATTGTTTTTTTTCTAAGATACGTTTAATGCTAGCTAGCACCTTACCGTGGCTCCTTGCTGCACTCGTGTAACAGGTAGTCAGCCTGCCACTCAGGCTCCTCGTGGAATGTAATGCAATGTAATGTAATGTAATGTAATGCAATGCAATGCAATGTAATGTAATGTAATGTAATGTAATGTAATGTAATGTAATGTAATGTAATGGCCATAATCGGCGTCCAGAAATTCCCGATTGTTATGAAAACTAGAAATCGTCCCAATAATTAACCGGTCGACCTCTAGTCTCCACTCACATTGTCAAATTGCTATTTTTCTGTGGAGTAACTCATTAGTCCTGTTTATATATATTTTTTAAATCCCAACCTGCGTCCCAATGCAATGCAATGCAATGCAGCTGTAGACGGTGAGCGGTTTAAAGGATGAGATTGATGACTACACTATGTGTTATTTGTCCCTGTAGAGGATGAGCGGTTTAAAGGATGAGGTTGAGGATGAGGTTGAGGATGAGGTTGATGACTACACTATGTGTTATTTGTCCCTGTAGACGGTGAGCGGTTTAAAGGATGAGATTGAGGATGAGGTTGATGACTACACTGTGTTATTTGTCCCTGTAGACGGTGAGCGGTTTAAAGGATGAGGTTGATGACTACACTATGTGTTATTTGTCCCTGTAGACGGTGAGCGGTTTAAAGGATGAGGTTGAGGATGAGGTTGATGACTACACTGTGTTATTTGTCCCTGTAGACGGCGAGCGGTTTAAAGGATGAGGATGAGGTTGATGACTACACTGTGTGTTATTTGTCCCTGTAGACGGCGAGCGGTTTAAAGGATGAGGATGATGACTACACTGTGTGTTATTTGTCCCTGTAGACGGTGAGCGGTTTAAAGGATGAGGATGAGGTTGATGACTACACTGTGTTATTTGTCCCTGTAGACGGCGAGCGGTTTAAAGGATGAGGTTGATGACTACACTGTGTGTTATTTGTCCCTGTAGACGGCGGTTTAAAGGATGGTTTAAAGGATGAGGTGATGACTACACTGTGTGTTATTTGTCCCTGTAGACGGTGAGCGGTTTAAAGGATGAGGATGAGGTTGATGACTACACTGTGTTATTTGTCCCTGTAGACGGTGAGCGGTTTAAAGGATGAGGTTAAGGATGAGGTTGATTACTACACTAGGTGTTATTTGTCCCTGTAGACGGCTAGCGGTTTAAATGGATGAGGTTGATGACTACACTGTGTGTTATTTGTCCCTGTAGACGGTGAGCGGTTTAAAGGATGAGGTTGAGGATGAGGTTGATGACTACACTGTGTGTTATTTGTCCCTGTAGACGGCGAGCGGTTTAAAGGATGAGGATGAGGATGATGACTACACTGTGTTATTTGTCCCTGTAGACGGTGAGCGGTTTAAAGGATGAGGTTTAAAGGATGAGGTTGAGGATGAGGTTGATGACTACACTAGGTGTTATTTGTCCCTGTAGACGGTGAGCGGTTTAAAGGATGAGATCCGGGACCTGAAGCAGCAGGTCCAGACGCGGGACAACACCATCTCTAACCAGACACTGGAGAACCAGGGACTACAGGAACAAGTGGAGCTACAACACAGGTAACACACACTACTTCCTGGATTTCGTTTCTTCTGATTGGTCCTGTCTGGATTTCGTTTCTTCTGATTGGTCCTGTCTGGATTTCGTTTCTTCTGATTTACAGGAAGTACCAGGAAGTGTCTCAGCGGTGCCAGGCCCTCCAGTTAGCATCATCCACCTGCTCCGACCACGAACTCAAGATTAAGGTGAGGCTAGGATTATTGTTGTTCAAAGTTGGACTAAAATCAATGATGTCTAGATTAAGATTGGTATTAATACAGTTCAGATTGGGACTAGGTTTAGAAAACTAGGAGGTTGGGACTGATGGGTTGACTGATGTATGAAGATTGAGACTGATTGTACCTGAATTCAATTTAGGACTGAGGTTGAGTTTGGGACTAGAGTTGGGGAGCGAGGTTAGGATTAAGACTGGGGTTGAGATTGGGACGGGGGAGCTAGGTTAGGATTAGGACTGGGATGGGGACTAGAGTTGGAGCTAGGTTTTAGGACTGGGGTTGAGATTGGGACTAGAGTTGGGGGTTAGGATTAGGACTGGGGTTGAGATTGGGACGAGAGTTAGCTAGGTTAGGATTAGGACTGGGGTTGAGATTGGGACTAGAGTTGGGGAGCTAGGTTAGGATTAGGACTGGGGTTGAGATTGGGACTAGAGTTGGAGCTAGGTTAGGATTAGGACTGGGGTTGAGATTGGGACTAGAGTTGGGGAGCTAGGTTAGGATTAGGACTGGGGTTGAGATTGGGACTAGAGTTGGGGAGCTAGGTTAGGATTAGGACTGGGGTTGAGATTGGGACTAGAGTTGGGGAGCTAGGTTAGGATTAGGACTGGGATGGGGACTAGAGTTGGAGCGAAAAGGATTAGGACTGTGGTTGAGATTGGGACTAGAGTTGGTACTAGGAAAAGGACTGGGATTGAGATTGGGACTAGAGTTGGTACTAGGAAAAGGACTGGGGTTGAGATTGGGACTAGAGTTGGTACTAGGAAAAGGACTGAAGTATCAATCTCGTTTATTCTGTGGTGCTTTATATGCATGTAGAGGTTTTGAGCTGTTGAACAGGTGCAGGTCCATTTCTTCTGCTTATCTTGGCATCCATGTGTGTTCTCTCCAAAGTGTCATTTGGGAAGTTAAGTGGTAATTGTTTATGCAATGTAATCACCTTTTATTGTTTCTGGGTTTAAACTCTGTCCTCTGTAGGCTTTATAAACTCTCAATGTAATCACCATTTATTGTTTCTGGGTTTAAACTCTGTCCTCTGTAGGCTTTATAAACTCTCAATGTAATCACCATTTATTGTTTCTGGGTTTAAACTCTGTCCTCTGTAGGCTTTATAAACTCTCAATGTAATCACCATTTATTGTTTCTGGGTTTAAACTCTGTCCTCTGTAGGCTTTATAAACTCTCAATGTAATCACCATTTATTGTTTCTGGGTTTAAACTCTGTCCTCTGAAGAGATGCTATTTAACTTTATAAACTCTCAAACTCCACACGATGTTCACCATTTAGTTTCTGTTTAAACTCTGTCCTCTGAGGCTTTATAAACTCTCAATGTAATCACCATTTGTTTTTACTGGGTTTAAATGACCTGCCATCAAATTGAAGAGAAGTTGGCTCTTCAGGAACAACCTCAAACTCCAGAACATGTTCAGGTCAGATTGTCATTAAATCTCCCAGATATGGAGAATACAACTCAAAGGTGTGTGTCAGCTAGGAGTTGGAGAGGAAGTTGGCTCTGCAGGAACAGGATGTTGTCATAGTGAAGAACATGAGGTCAGAATGTTTACTAGGGTCCCAGATAGGACACATGGAGCAGGACAGCTAAGGGAGGAGAATGTTTACCTCAGGTAACACTACTAGAACACATGGAGCAGGACAGCTAAGAGAGGAGAATGTTTACCTCAGGTAACACTACTAGAACACATGGAGCAGGACAGCTAAGAGAGGAGAATGTTTACCTCAGGTAACACTACTAGAACACATGGAGCAGGACAGCTAAGAGAGGAGAATGTTTACCTCAGGTAACACTACTAGAACACATGGAGCAGGACAGCTAAGAGAGGAGAATGTTTACCTCAGGTAACACTACTAGAACACATGGAGCAGGACAGCTAAGAGAGGAGAATGTTTACCTCAGGTAACACTACTAGAACACATGGAGCAGGACAGCTAAGAGAGGAGAATGTTTACCTCAGGTAACACTACTAGAACACATGGAGCAGGACAGCTAAGACTGGAATGTTTACCTCAGGTAACACTACTAGAGCACATGGAGCAGGACAGCTAAGAGAGGAGAATGTTTACCTCAGGTAACACTACTAGAACACATGGAGCAGGACAGCTAAGAGAGGAGAATGTTTACCTCAGGTAACACTACTAGAACACATGGAGCAGGACAGCTAAGAGAGGAGAATGTTTACCTCAGGTAACACTACTAGAACACATGGAGCAGGACAGCTAAGAGGTTATTTGTAGGTTGTAAAAGAAGACAACTATCATTAATGTCTCTTAAACCTCTCTCTCACTGTCTCCCCTCATTCCGTATCCCAGGGAGACGAGGGAGAACGTGATCCTGCTGAAGGAGGAAACGGAGGGTTTGAGACGTAAGGTGGAACGCATGGAGAAGATGAAAGAGGAGATGGTGAACGTGGAGCTGGAGAAGGAGGTGTGTGACCTGTTTAAATGTGAAACTGGGCTGGAGGAGAAACATTTGCAGTGTGCCGTCTGTTCTAACTAATGGTTGTTCTGATACACAACTGAAATGGAAACGTAACTTCAAAAATAAATCATTTTTATTTTTTAATTTTACCTTTATTTAACCAGGCAAGTCAGTTAAGAACAAATTCTTATTTTCAATGAAGGCCTAGGACCAGTGGGTTAACTGCCTGTTCAGGGGCAGAACGACAGATTTGTACCATGTCAGCTCGGGGGTTTGAACTCGCTAACTTCCGGTTACTAGTCCAACGCTCTAACCACTCGGCTACCCTAGTTAGCGACAAACAAATCTCAGGCTTGGAAACAATCTGCATAGTAGTTGAATTTGTAAATGTGAAACCTTGAATCCCGACACCCTGGTGTGTCATCCTGTTCCTTCCTCTCCTCCTCCAGAAACTGTCTCAGAAACTGCAGGCCTGGGAGAACCTGGGACAGTCTACTGGACTCAACATACGGTCAGTTGGAATGCCTGTAGTATAATATTTCACCACTTGGTGGAGCTCTTGAGTCATGAAAAATACTGGTGCCTCATTCTCTCTGAGAAGAGAGTGAGGTTTTATTTGTGTGTGTGTTTGTGTGTGTGTGTGTGTGTGTGTGTTCTGGGCTGAAAGCCCGTAATGACAGAATGATTGCATGTTTCCATATGAGCAGCGAAGCACATCAGACACATTACAAACACTGCACTGCATCTCACACACACACACACACATTTTTCACACAGGACACACAGTGTTTGACACACACACACATCACACACACACACACTATAGAAAGCAGGCATCGAGGCATTCAGTTACTGTTTGATTGAACGTTAGGATGGGAGAACACCTGACCATTTTCTCTCAGGACTACCCCAGTGTTTGATGTACACTGAGTGGCCAGATTATTAGATACATCACCCTGTTCACCAAAATAGATGGCTCCTACAGACAGGAGTCTCCCCTCTCCCATAGATAAGCAGGCAGACAGGCATCGAGGCATTCAGTTACTGTTTGATTGAACGTTAGGATGGGAGAACGAGTGACCTGAGAGACGTTGAGCGTGGTATGGTCCTCAGTGCCTGCTGCACCGGATCCAGTGTCTCAGAAACATGGCTGTACCTAATAAACTGTGTGAATTGATTGTTAAATGGTGCATGTCCTCTCTCCCATACGATACTGATACATAGCATTACCTCCCCTCTCTCCCATACAATACTGATACATAGCATTACCTCCCTCTCTCCCATACGATACTGATACATAGCATTACCTCCCCCTCTCTCCCATACGATACTGATACATAGCATTACCCCCCTCTCTCTCTGATACCATACGATACTGATACATAGCATTACCCCCCTCTCTCCCATACGATACTGATACATAGCATTACCTCCCTCTCTCCCATACGATACTGATACATAGCATTACCCCCTCTCTCTCACTGATACATAGCATTACGATACTGATACATAGCATTACCTCCCCTCTCCCATACGATACTGATACATAGCATTACCTTCCCTCTCTCCCATACGATACTGATACATAGCATTACCCCCCTCTCTCCCATACGGTACTGGTACATAGCATTACCCCCCTCTCTCCCATATGATACTGATACATAGCATTACCTCCCCTCTCCCATACGATACTGATACATAGCATTACCTTCCCTCTCTCCCATACGATACTGATACATAGCATTACCCCCCCTCTCTCCCATACGGTACTACGATACTGATACATAGCATTACCCCCTCTCTCCCATACGGTACATAGCATTACCCCCCTCTCTCCCATTACGATACTGATACATAGCATTACCCCCCCTCTCTCTCTCCCACACGATACTGATACATAGCATTACCCCCCTCTCTCCCATACGATACTGATACATAGCATTACCCCCCTCTCTCCCATACGATACTGATACATAGCATTACCTCCCCTCTACTCCCCCCCCCTCTCTCCCATACGATACTGATACATAGCATTACCTCCCCTCTCTCCCATACGATACTGATACATAGCATTACCCCCCTCTCTCTCTCTCACACAATACTGATACATAGCATTACCCCCCTCTCTCCCACACCATACTGATACATAGCATTACCCCCCTCTCTCCCATACGATACTGATACATAGCATTACCTCCCCTCTCTCCCATTACCTCCTCTCTCCCCCATACGATACTGATACATAGCATTACCTCCCCTCTCTCCCATACGATACTGATACATAGCATTACCTCCCCTCTCTCTAGTCTTTTAAGGACTTGAAAGAATAGAATCTTCAGGAGAGTTTAGATTCAGCAATTATCCCAAATGGCACCTGATTCCCTGTGGCCCTGGTCAAAAGTATAGGTAAAGTAAAGGCTATAGTAGTACCACTATAAAGGGAATAGGGTGCTACTTGGGAGACCGACGGTGTTGGTTAATTGAGCTGCTGTAGTTGAGCTCCATCAGTTAAGCTTTAGGACTGGAGACTGGAGCACTTTGACAAGCTGTGTGATGTCTTTAGAACTTACCCATCTGTCTGCTCCCTCACACTAATTAGTCCTCATCTCTCTTCCCTCTGTCCTCCTCTCTCCTCCCTGCCTGCTCTCTCTCCTCCTCTCCTGCTCTCTCTCCTCCTCCCTGCTCTCTCTCCTCCTCCTCCTGCTCTCTCTCCTCCTCTCCTGCTCTCTCTCCTCCTCTCTCCTGCTCTCTCTCCTCCTCTCCTGCTCCTCTCTCCTGCTCTCTCTCTCCTCTCCTGCCTCTCTCTCTCCCTCCTCCCCTGCTCTCTCTCCTCCTCCCCTGATCTCTCTCTCCCTCTGTCCTCCTCCCCTGATCTCTCTCTGTCCTCCCTCCTGCTCTCTCTCCTCCTCCCTGCTCTCTCTTCCCTCTGTCCTCCTCCCCTGCTCTCTCTTCCCTCTGTCCTCCCCTGCTCTCTCTTCCCTCTGTCCTCCTCCCCTGCTCTCTCTTCCCTCTGTCCTCCTCCCCTGCTCTCCCTTCTCTTCTGTCCTCCTCCCCTGCTCTCTCTTCCTCTGTTGCTCTCCTCCTCCCCCCCTGCTCTCTCTTCCTTCTCTCCTCCTCCCCTGCTCTCTCTTCCCTCTGTCCTTCTCTCTCCTCCTCCCCTGCTCTCTCTCTCAGCAGGGTCCCCTTGCTCTCTGTCCTCAGCAGGGTAGGAGGTTCTCTCCTCCTCCCAGCAGGGTAGGAGGTTGCTCTCTGTCTCAGCAGGGTCCCCTTGCTCTCTGTCTCAGCAGGGTTGGAGGTTGCTCTCTGTCTCAGCAGGGTTGTCTCAGAGGGTTGGTTGCTCTCTGTCTCAGCAGGGTTGGAGGTTGCTCTCTGTCTCAGCAGGGTTGGAGGTTGCTCTCTGTCTCAGCAGGGTAGGAGGTTGCTCTCTGTCTCAGCAGGGTAGGAGGTTGCTCTCTGTCTCAGCAGGGTAGGAGGTTGCTCTCTGTCTCAGCAGGGTAGGAGGTTGCTCTCTGTCTCAGCAGGGTAGGAGGTTGCTCTCTGTCTCAGCAGGGTTGGAGGTTGCTCTCTGTCTCAGCAGGGTAGGAGAATGCTCTCTGTCTCAGCAGGGTAGGAGGTTGCTCTCTGTCTCAGCAGGGTTGGAGGTTGCTCTCTGTCTCAGCAGGGTAGGAGGTTGCTCTCTGTCTCAGCAGGGTAGGAGGTTGCTCTCTGTCTCAGCAGGGTAGGAGGTGGCTGCTCTGTCTCAGCAGGGTAGGAGGTTGCTCTCTGTCTCAGCAGGGTAGGAGGTTGCTCTCTGTCTCAGCAGGGTAGGAGGTTGCTCTCTGTCTCAGCAGGGTAGGAGGTTGCTCTCTGTCTCAGCAGGGTAGGAGGTTGCTCTCTGTCTCAGCAGGGTAGGAGGTTGCTCTCTGTCTCAGCAGGGTAGGAGGTTGCTCTCTGTCTCAGCAGGGTAGGAGGTTGCTCTCTGTCTCAGCAGGGTTGGAGGTTGCTCTCTGTCTCAGCAGGGTTGGAGGTTGCTCTCTGTCTCAGCAGGGTTGGAGGTTGCTCTCTGTCTCAGCAGGGTAGGAGGTTGCTCTCTGTCTCAGCAGGGTAGGAGGTTGCTCTCTGTCTCAGCAGGGTAGGAGGTTGCTCTCTGTCTCAGCAGGGTAGGAGGTTGCTCTCTGTCTCAGCAGGGTAGGAGGTTGCTCTCTGTCTCAGCAGGGTTGGAGGTTGCTCTCTGTCTCAGCAGGGTTGGAGGTTGCTCTCTGTCTCAGCAGGGTAGGAGGTTGCTCTCTGCCTCAGCAGGGTAGGAGGTTGCTCTCTGCCTCAGCAGGGTAGGAGGTTGCTCTCTGTCTCAGCAGGGTTGGAGGTTGCTCTCTGTCTCAGCAGGGTAGGAGAATGCTCTCTGTCTCAGCAGGGTAGGAGGTTGCTCTCTGTCTCAGCAGGGTAGGAGGTTGCTCTCTGTCTCAGCAGGGTAGGAGGTTGCTCTCTGTCTCAGCAGGGTAGGAGGTTGCTCTCTGTCTCAGCAGGGTTGGAGGTTGCGTGGTTTCTCAGAATGTCTAATAGGTTGCTCGTCTGTCTCTCTGGATGAGCATGCAGTGTGTTAACTGGGTGTTGTGTCCCCTACAGGACACCAGGGGCTCTGTCCTCCTCTTGCCTCTGTCCAGTGTGTTAACTGTGTGTTGTGTCCCCTACAGGACACCAGGGGATCTGTCTCCTCTCTCCTCTGTCCAGTGTGTTAACTGTCTGTTGTGTCCCTCTACAGGACACCAGGGTTGATCTGTCCTCCTCTGTCCTCTGTCCAGTGGGTTAACTGTGTGTTGTGTCCCCTACAGGACACCAGAGGATCTGTCCTCCTCTGTCCAGTGTGTTAACTGTGTGTTGTGTCCCAGCAGGGTACAGGACACCAGAGGATCTGTCCTCCTCTGTCCTCTGTCCAGTGTGTTAACTGTGTGTTGTGTCCCCTACAGGACACCAGAGGATCTGTCCTCCTCTGTCCAGTGTGTTAACTGTGTGTTGTGTCCCCTACAGGACACCAGAGGATCTGTCCTCCTCTGTCCAGTGTGTTAACTGTGTGTTGTGTCCCCTACAGGACACCAGGGGATCTGTCCTCCTCTGTCCTCTGTCCAGTGTGTTAACTGTGTGTTGTGTCCCCTACAGGACACCAGAGGATCTGTCCTCCTCTGTCCAGTGTGTTAACTGTGTGTTGTGTCCCCTACAGGACACCAGAGGATCTGTCCTCCTCTGTCCTCTGTCCAGTGTGTTAACTGTGTGTTGTGTCCCTACAGGACACCAGAGGATCTGTCCAGAGAGGTGATTCAGATCCAACAACGAGAGATCGCTGTCAAACAACACAACTACACTCTCACCAGCAGGTAACACACACATCATGATGCTTCATCAGCTTCCTCATATGCCACACCTGTCAGGTGAATGGATTGATTATCTTGGCAAAGGACAAATGGTCACTAATAGGGATGTAATATTTGAATAGAAAATGAGGGAAATAAGGATCACCTCTTTAAGGAATACCTAGGATAGGATAAGTAATCCTCTCACCCCCCCCTTTAAGATTTAGATGCACTATTGTAAAGTGACTGTTCCACTGGATGTCATAAGGTGAATGCACCAATTTGTAAGTCGCTCTGGATAAGAGCGTCTGCTAAATTACTTAAATGTAATGTAAATGTAATTTTTTCAGCTCATGAGACACGGGACCTTCACTTTAACGTGTTACGTTATATTTCTGTTTAGTGCAGTTAACGTGCTATAGTAGCTAGCATAGTTAGCGTGCTATAGAACTGTAGGTATCAGATGCTCTGTTTAGTTAGCGTGCTATAGAACTGTAGGTATCAGATGCTCTGTTTAGTTAGCGTGCTATAGAACTGTAGGTATCAGATGCTCTGTTTAGTTAGCGTGCTATAGAACTGTAGGTATCAGATGCTCTGTTTAGTTAGCGTGCTATAGAACTGTAGGTATCAGATGCTCTGTTTAGTTAGCGTGCTATAGAACTGTTGGTATCAGATGCTCTGTTTAGTTAGCGTGCTATAGAACTGTAGGTATCAGATGCTCTGTTTAGTTAGCGTGCTATAGAACTGTAGGTATCAGATGCTCTGTTTAGTTAGCGTGCTATAGAACTGTAGGTATCAGATGCTCTGTTTAGTTAGCGTGCTATAGAACTGTTGGTATCAGATGCTCTGTTTAGTTAGCGTGCTATAGAACTGTAGGTATCAGATGCTCTGTTTAGTTAGCGTGCTATAGAACTGTAGGTATCAGATGCTCTGTTTAGTTAGCGTGCTATAGAACTGTAGGTATCAGATGCTCTGTTTAGTTAGCGTGCTATAGAACTGTAGGTATCAGATGCTCTGTTTAGTTAGACGTGCTATAGAACTGTTGGTATCAGATGCTCTGTTTAGTTAGCGTGCTATAGAACTGTAGGTATCAGATGCTCTGTTTAGTTAGCGTGCTATAGAACTGTAGGTATCAGATGCTCTGTTTAGTTAGCGTGCTATAGAACTGTAGGTATCAGATGCTCTGTTTAGTTAGCGTGCTATAGAACTGTTGGTATCAGATGCTCTGTTTAGTTAGCGTGCTATAGAACTGTAGGTATCAGATGCTCTGTTTAGTTAGCGTGCTATAGAACTGTAGGTATCAGATGCTCTGTTTAGTTAGCGTGCTATAGAACTGTAGGTATCAGATGCTCTGTTTAGTTAGCGTGCTATAGAACTGTAGGTATCAGATGCTCTGTTTAGTTAGCGTGCTATAGAACTGTAGGTATCAGATGCTCTGTTTAGTTAGCGTGCTATAGAACTGTAGGTATCAGATGCTCTGTTTAGTTAGCGTGCTATAGAACTGTAGGTATCGGATGCTCTGTTTAGTTAGCGTGCTATAGAACTGTCCCCTATCAGATGCTCTGTTTAGTTAGTGTCTCCTCCTCCTTCAGCTCCCCTTCTCTCTATTATGTCCACCTCTCCCCCTCCTTCCCCCTCCCCAGCTCTCCTTCTCTCTATCATGTCCACCTCTCCCCCTCCTTCCCCTCCCCAGCTCTCCTTCTCTCTCATGTCCACATCTCCCCTCCTTCCCCCTCCCCAGCTCTCCTTCTTTCTCTCCCCCTCCTTCCCCTCCCCAGCTCTCCTTCTTTCTCTCCCCTCCTTCCCCTCCCCCAGCTCTCCTTCTTTCTCTCCCCATCTCCTTCCCCCCTATCAGACAGCTAATTAGACTCATCTTGACTTCGTTAGTACTGCTACACTAATCCCCAGCATAGAGGTGTGTGTTTCTGTGTGTGTGTTTGTGCTAGTCGTTAGCTAACGAGCTACCCTCTCTTGATCCATACGGAGCTAATTATGAAATATAACACTGTTTAGAAGCACTAGATAACGAGGAGAGATGGAGTGCAGGGGAGGGTGGAGAGGAGGAGGAGGAAGCCGAACGAGAAGCACTTAGGAAAGTAGGGAGAACAGGGAGGGTATCTCTCCTTCCTCTGTGTTCACTTCCCTTCACTGATTTGAAAGGAAATGAGGTCAAATGAAGCATGGTGGAAGCTTCCTCTTGTTCATTCCTCCCAATCCAATGCTTTAAGTTTAGTTGGAAGCAGTGAACAGGTGCACACTTACTGACAAGGTATAATTATTGGAACGCACCCATTAAGAGGGACTGAAGAGAAAGAGGGGGGATTTAGTCTCCCTCCTTCCCCCTCCCCAGCTTTCCTTCTCTCTATCATGTCCACCTCTCCCCTTCCTTCCCTGTCCCCAGCTCACCTTCCTTCTCTCCCCCCCCCCAGCTGTAGATCAGTGGAGCGTTCTAAGGCTGACCTCCAGGGGGAGCTGTTCTCTACGTTCTAAAGCTCTCTCCTCCCCCCCAGCTGTAGGTCAGTGGAGCGTACTAAGGCTGACCTCCAGGGGGAGCTGTTGTCGCTACGTTCTAAAGCTCTGGAAGAACAGAAGAAGAGAGAGACCCAGGAATCACTGGTCAGACGACTACAGAAGAGAGTGTTGCTGCTCACCAAGGTAGTGTGTGTTTGTGTGTCAGGTCAACTGGTGGAAACTATTATGTCTCTGTGTCCGTTCTGAAGGAAGTTAAGAGGTAGTTTAGCGAGCCGTTAACTACAGTAGACTTCATCATTGCGCTAACGCTAGTTAGCATTTTTGCTAGATAGTAACTGCCTTCAACCTGCCTGTGGAGACAATATACATGGTATCCAGGAGTTCATGTGACTCTGGGGAAGTAGATTAAGGGCCCTACCAGTATCCTGACGTCCCCCTTTAAGGAGGCTCAGACTGTCTACATGGTAATGACGGCTCTGTGAGACAGCGACTGTTGGTGGAGGTCTTGGATAAGAGACACAACCTGCTTTAGGCTGCTTAATGTTTCTCATCATAGTCTCTTTCATATTAGCCAACACGTTCTTTAATCCGGGTAGACGTGTGTGTGTGTGTGTGTGTGTGTGTGTGTGTGTGTGTGTGTGTGTGTGTGTGTGTGTGTGTTGACGTGGTAGAATCCTATTATCACAACAGATAAGTTGACCAAAACCAATTTTGTTTATATAAATAAATAAGAAATGTATGAAAATAATAACATTCTAAATGGGACTGTTATCTGTGTGTGTGTGGGGGGGGGTCACAGTAAGCATCCTGAGTAGGACATCTTGTGTGTGTGTGTGTTGATGGGTGTGTGATTGGTCTCAGGCCAAGTTGTTTGTTCCGTGACAAATGACTGGCGAGAAAACAATCAACAAGTTCCGTCAGTCTGAATTAAACAGACCTTCACAGCCCTACCACGACCTTCACAGCCCTACCACGACCTTCACAGCCCTACCACGACCTTCACAGCCCTACCACGACCTTCACAGCCCTACCACGACCTTCACAGCCCTACCACGACCTTCACAGCCCTACCACGACCTTCACAGCCCTACCACGACCTTCACAGCCCTACCACGACCTTCACAGCCCTACCACGACCTTCACAGCCCTGCCACGACCTTCACAGCCCTACCACGACCTTCACAGCCCTACCACGACCTTCACAGCCCTACCACGACCTTCACAGCCCTACCACGACCTTCACAGCCCTACCACGACCTTCACAGCCCTGCCACGACCTTCACAGCCCTACCACGACCTTCACAGCCCTACCACGACCTTCACAGCCCTACCACGACCTTCACAGCCCTACCACGACCTTCACAGCCCTACCACGACCTTCACAGCCCTACCACGACCTTCACAGCCCTACCACGACCTTCACAGCCCTACCACGACCTTCACAGCCCTACCACGACCTTCACAGCCCTACCACGACCTTCACAGCCCTACCACGACCTTCACAGCCCTACCACGACCTTCACAGCCCTACCACGACCTTCACAGCCCTACCACGACCTTCACAGCCCTACCACGACCTTCACAGCCCTACCACGACCTTCACAGCCCTACCACGACCTTCACAGCCCTACCACGACCTTCACAGCCCTACCACGACCTTCACAGCCCTGCCACGACCTTCACAGCCCTACCACGACCTTCACAGCCCTACCACGACCTTCACAGCCCTACCACGACCTTCACAGCCCTACCACGACCTTCACAGCCCTGCCACGACCTTCACAGCCCTACCACGACCTTCACAGCCCTACCACGACCTTCACAGCCCTACCACGACCTTCACAGCCCTACCACGACCTTCACAGCCCTACCACGACCTTCACAGCCCTACCACGACCTTCACAGCCCTACCACGACCTTCACAGCCCTGCCACGACCTTCACAGCCCTGCCATGACCTTCACAGCCCTGCCACGACCTTCACAGCCCTGCCACGACCTTCACAGCCCTGCCACGACCTTCACAGCCCTGCCACGACCTTCACAGCCCTACCACGACCTTCACAGCCCTACCACGACCTCCACAGCCCTACCACGACCTCCACAGCCCTACCACGACCTTCACAGCCCTACCACGACCTTCACAGCCCTACCACGACCTTCACAGCCCTACCATTACCTCCCCAGGTCTCCGTTTAATTGACTTGGAAATGAGGCTCGTACACACGTGTTATAGGGGGCCAGTTGTGTGCTCTTAAAGGTCAACTCCACCTGCATGAACACCTGCATATATATATATATAGATATATATACATTTTTATAGACATTCATTTTCAACGATCTATATAAGACGTCGGCGGCCATTGCTCTGTTTCCAGATGACCTTTTCTTTTCATAGTGAATTACTTTTTACTTGAATTACTTGACTTTTTGTTACTTCTAATAGGTCTCCAGTGTTGGATGGTTGGACTGAGGCTGTGTTTTGTTACTTCTAATAGGTCTCCAGTGTTGGACTGAGGCTGTGTTTTGTTACTTCTAATAGGTCTCCAGTGTTGGATGGTTGGACTGAGACTGTGTTTTGTTACTTCTAATAGGTCTCCAGTGTTGGATGGTTGGACTGAGGCTGTGTTTTGTTACTTCTAATAGGTCTCCAGTGTTGGATGGTTGGACTGAGGCTGTGTTTTGTTACTTCTAATAGGTCTCCAGTGTTGGATGGTTGCTTGGACTGTCGCTGGGTTTTGTCTGTATCGTTGAAAACACTTGATTTCAGAATGCAGCAGGGTTAGTTACTTAGTGAGCTAGCATTGCTAACGTTAGCACCAAATGTTTTAAGACTGTCGCTAAGATTTAAACTCCGCTATTATTGTTAAACACCATTTTTTTTTGCATGTAGCAGTCGGACTAGCAGATACAGGACTATGCTTAGCGCCGTTAGCCAGATTAGCATCTACATTCAGATACAGGACTATGTTTAGCGCCGTTAGCCAGATTAGCATCTACATTCAGATACAGGACTATGCTTAGCGCCGTTAGCCAGATTAGCATCTACATTCAGATACAGGACTATGTTTAGCGCCGTTAGCCAGATTAGCATCTACATTCAGATACAGGACTATGCTTAGCGCCGTTAGCCAGATTAGCATCTACATTCAGATACAGGACTATGTTTAGCGCCGTTAGCCAGATTAGCATCTACATTCAGATACAGGACTATGCTTAGCGCCGTTAGCCAGATTAGCATCTACATTCAGATACAGGACTATGTTTAGCGCCGTTAGCCAGATTAGCATCTACATTCAGATACAGGACTATGCTTAGCGCCGTTAGCCAGATTAGCATCTACATTCAGATACAGGACTATGCTTAGTGCCGTTAGCCAGATTAGCATCTACATTCAGATACAGGACTATGCTTAGTGCCGTTAGCCAGATTAGCATCTACATTCAGATACAGGACTATGTTTAGCGCCGTTAGCCAGATTAGCATCTACATTCAGATACAGGACTATGCTTAGCGCCGTTAGCCAGATTAGCATCTACATTCAAATAAATAAAAAAATCCACATACGTGTTTAGCAGATGTTATTGCGGGTGTAACGAAATGCTTGATACATTCAGATACAGTACTATCGTTAGCCAGATTAGCCTCTACATTCAGATACAGTACTATCATGAGCCAGATTAGCCTCTACATTCAGATATAGTACTATGGTTAGCACCATTAGCCAGATTAGCCTCTACATTCAGATATAGTACTATGGTTAGCACCATTGGCCAGATTAGCATCTACATTCAGATATAGTACTATGGTTAGCACCATTAGCCAGATTAGCATCTCCATTCATTAGCATCTCCATTCTGATTTATTTTTCAGGGTAATGCAGTTGATTGGTGACTATCACTACAAGCATTATAATATGATCACAACCCAAAGTGTTGTGAAATGCACTCATAGTCCCACAAGGCGGCACACATTTGTCCCAGCGTCGTCCGGGTTTGGCCCGGCGTCGTCCGGGTTTGGCCTGGCGTCGTCGTCCGGGTTTGGCCCGGCGGGAGGCCGTCATTGTAAATAAGAATTAGTTCTTAACTGACTTGCCTCGTTAAATACATTTAAAAAAAATGGTTTAATGACAAAAGCCTACGTGCCTCAATCAATGTTTTTAGTTGCCTCACTGTCTCTCTTTCCGTGTCTGTTCCAGGAGCGGGATGGGATGCGCGCTATCCTGGAGTCCTATGACAGTGAGCTGTCTTCTAGTGACTACACTCCTCAACTCAGCCGCAGACTCAGAGAGGCAGAAGATGTACTGACCAAGACTCAGAACCACAATACAGAGATGGAGGTATGGAGACTGTCTGTCTGTGTCTCTGTCTGTCTGTGTCTCTGTCTGTCTGTGTCTCTGTCTGTCTGTGTCTCTGTCTGTCTGTCTCAACCTAGATGTCTGTCTGTCTCAACCTAGATGTCTGTCTGTCTCAACCTAGATTCGGTCTTATGGAGCAGAATTTGAAATTGTGTTAATTCTGCTTTGAAGTTGATCAACTTTGTAAACTCACTTTTGAGAAAATGATTTTTGAATGTTTTGGTATCTGGTGAAGAGCTCTTCTTTGTCTACACCCATTCAGCATCGTTCACACCTTAAGCTTTAGCCCCACCCATCTCGTTTTGCTCTCGGAGCGAACACTTGGCGCTCAACTAACAGTACACTTTTAGTTTAAGACATATAGCTAGCAAGTTAGGTAAACAATGAACCTAGCTAGGCAAACAGGGTGTAAGATCACACACGTCACTTAACGTTAGCTAACGAGCCAACCAGTTAACGTTAGCTAGTTAACCTCTCTAGGGTACGTGGGGCGTCCCACCTCGTCAACAGCCAGTGAAAGTGCAGATGTGTTTTCTTTCAAATGATACCAAGAATATGCATATCCTTGCTTCTGGGACTGAGCTACAGGCAGGTAGATTAGGGTATGTCTACAGGCAGTTAGATTAGGGTATGTCTACAGGCGGTTAGATTAGGGTATGTCTACAGGCGGTTAGATTAGGGTATGTCTACAGGCGGTTAGATTAGGGTATGTCTACAGGCGGTTAGATTAGGGTATGTCTACAGGCGGTTAGATTAGGGTATGTCTACAGGCGGTTAGATTAGGGTATGTCTACAGGCGGTTAGATTGGGGTATGTCTACAGGCGGTTAGATTAGGGTATGTCTACAGGCGGTTAGATTAGGGTATGTCTACAGGCGGTTAGATTAGGGTATGTCTACAGGCGGTTAGATTAGGGTATGTCTACAGGCGGTTAGATTAGGGTATGTCTACAGGCGGTTAGATTAGGGTATGTCTACAGGCGGTTAGATTAGGGTATGTCTACAGGCGGAAATTGAGAAAAGGGGGTTATCCTGTCTAGGATAGAACCCAGTTTCACTAGCGTCCCACCTCGTCAACAGCCAGTGAAACTTTGCAGGGCGCCAAATTCAAAACAACAGAAATACCATAATTTAAATTCCTCTAACATACAAGTTTATCCACCATTTTAAAGATAAACTTGTTGTTAATCCCACCACAGTGTCCGATTTCAAAAAGGCAAATGATTGTTAGGTCAGAGCCAAGTCACAGAAAAACACAGCCATTTTTCCAGCCAAAGAGAGGAGTCACAAAAAGCAGAAATAGAGATAAAAAAATTAATCACTAGTCTTTGATCTTCATCAGATGACACTCATAGGACTTCATGTTACACAATACACGTATGTTTTGTTCGGTAAAGTTCATATTTATATCCAAAACTCTGAGTTTAAATTGCCACCTTACATTCAGCAGGTCCAAAACATCTGGTGATTTTGCAGAGAGCCACATCAATTTACAGGAATACTCATAATAAACATGTTATGTTTCATGTTATGCTAAAAGATACAACTGTTATGCATGGGATTTTAGATCCACACCTCCTTAAAGCTGTGTCAGATTTAAAAAAAAACTTTACGGAAAAAGCACACCATGCAATAATCTGAGTACGGCGCTCCGAGACCAAAACAACCCATACAGATATCCGCCATGTTGTGGAGTCAACAGAAGTCAGAAATAACATCAGAAATATTCACTTTCCTTTGATGATCTTCATCGGAATGCACTCCCAGGAATCCCAGTTCCACAATTAATTTTTGTTTTTGTTCGATAATGTCCATTTATGTCCAAATACCTCCTTTTTGTTCACGTGTGTTTAGCCCAGTAATCAAAAATCATGAGGCGACATCACTAGGTGCAGACGAAAAGTCAAAGTTCCGTTACAGTCCGTAGAAACATGTTAAACGATGTATAGAATCAATCTTTAGAATGTTTTTAACATAAATCTTCAATAATGTTCCAACCGGAATATTCCTTTGTCTGTAGAATTGCAATGGAACACAAGCTAACTATCACGTGAACGTGCGTGGTCAGCTCATGCCTCTCTGGCAGACCTCTGACTCAATCCCCTCTCTTTCGCCCCCACATCATAGTTGAAGCCTCAAACAAGGTTCTAAAGACATTTACATTACATTTACATTTAAGTCATTTAGCAGACGCTCTTATCCAGAGCGACTTACAAATTGGTGCATTCACCTTATGACATCCAGTGGAACAGTCACTTACAATAGTGCATCTAAATCTTAAGGGGGGGGGTGAGAGGGATTACTTATCCTATCCTAAGACTGTTGACATTTTTTCTCAGGTTTTTGCCTGCCATATGAGTTTTGTTATACTCACAGACATAATTCAAACAGTTTTAGAAACTTCAGTTTTTTCTATCCAAATCTACTAATTATATGCATATTCTAGCTTTTATGTCTGAGTAGCAGGCAGTTTAATTTGGCCATGCTTTTCATCCAAAATTCCCAATGCTGCCCCCTACCCTAGAGAAGTTAAACAACAATGAACACAGTGCCAACAATGCCACAGTGCTGGGAGCTTACTAACCAGGTTGAATGTTAGCTAGCTAACATCAGGCTCCTAACTAGAAAAGTAAATGGTTTTGGGATACAAATAATAATGTCAGCTAGGGAACCAGCCAGCTAACATTACATAGCTAGCTAACGGTACACTAGCTTGAAATGAAACAATTTTCTGTCAATTAGAAACGTGTAATATCTGAAAATGTAGCTAACTATCTTACCTGTATACATCATTATGCATGATGGACGCGTCTCCCTGTCAGGAATGCCATGCCACGCTTGCCCCTTAGTTTGAAGATGTAATCCGGAGACAGGTGTTTTCTCCATCTCTTTAGCTGTCATGCTCTAATTCCACTGATTTTCAAAACTTGATCCTTCAGAAAGTGGAGAGCAACACTTATGCAGCTCCTCTACACTACATTTCATAGAGGATTACCAACACAGACTGACGAGGTCATAGGCAGAACCCTTCTGTAGGCCGGACCAATCTGAACTCCTCTCTCTGCACATGGCCTAGTTTCCCGAATCGGGTCACATATATACAGTTGAAGTCGTATGTTTACATACACCTTAGCCAAATACATTTAAACTCCATTTTTCACAGTTCCTGACATTTAATCCTTGGATAAAGTTGCTGTCTTAGGTCATTTAGCATCACCACTTTATTTTAAGAATGTGAAATGTCAGAATAATAGTAGAGAGATATTAAATAAATCATATTTTATTTCTTTCATCACATTCCCAGGAGGTTAGAAGTTTAAATACACTCAATTATTATTTGATAGCATTGCCTTTTTAAATTGTTTAATTTGGGTCAAATGTTTCGGATAGCCTTCTACAAGCTTCCCACAATAAGTTGGGTGAATTTTGGCCCATTCCTCCTGACAGAGCTGGTGTACTTGAGTCAAGTTTGAAGGCCTCCTTGCTCACACGTGCTTTTTCAGTTCTGCCCTCAAATGTTCTGTAGGATTGAGGTCAGGGCTTTGTGATGGCCACTCCAATACCTTGACTTTGTTGTCCTTAAGCCATTTTGCCACAACTTTGAAAGTGCTTGGGGTCATTGTCCATTTGGAAGACCCATTTGCGACCAAGCTTTAACTTCCCGACTGATGTCTTGAAATGTTGCTTCAATATATCCACATAGTTTTCCTTCCTCATGATGCAGATTTCCAAGCTGTTTAAAAGCACAGTCAACTTAGTGTATGTAAACTTCTGACCCACTGGAATTGTGATACAGTGAAATAATCTATCTGTAAACAATTGTTAGAGAAATCACTTGTCATTCACAAAGTAGATGTCCTAACCGACTTGCCCAAACTATAACTTGTTAAAACAAGACATTTGTAGAGTTGAAAAACACGTTTTATTGACTCCAACCTAAGTGTATGTTAACTAGTTTTATTGACTCTAACCTAAGTGTATGTTAACTAGTTTTATTGACTCCAACCTAAGTGTATGTTAACTAGTTTTAATGACTCCAACCTAAGTGTATGGTAACTAGTTTTAATGACTCCAACCTAAGTGTATGTTAACTAGTTTTAATGACTCCAACCTAAGTGTATGTTAACTAGTTTTAATGACTCCAACCTAAGTGTATGTAATCTTCCCACTTCAACTGTGCATGTATGTATCTTATGTTGACACCCCCTCAAATGAGTGGATTTGGCTGTTTCAGCCACACCCGTTGCTGCCAGGGGTATAACATTGAGCATACACCCATGCAATCTCCATAGACAAACATTTGCAGTAGAATGGCCTTTACTGAAGAGCTTGGTGACTTTCAACGTGACACCGTCATAGGATGCCACTTTTCCAACAAGTCAGTTTGTGAAATTTCTGCCCTGCTAGAGCTGCCCCTGGTCAACTTTAAGTGCTGTTATTGTGAAGTGGAAACATCTAGAAGCAACAATGGCTCAGCCGTGAAGTGGTAGGCGACACAACCTCAGCAGAACGGGACCGCAGAGTGCTGAAGTGCAATGCTTGTAAAAATGGTCTGTCCTCTGTTGCAACACTCACTACCGAGTTCAAAACTGTCCTCTGTTACAACACTCACTACCGAGTTCCAAACTGTCCTCTGTTACAACACTCACTACCGAGTTCCAAACTGTCCTCTGTTACAACACTCACTACCGAGTTCCAAACTGTCCTCTGTTACAACACTCACTACCGAGTTCCAAACTGTCCTCTGTTGCAACACTCACTACCGAGTTCCAAACTGTCCTCTGGAAGCAACACTCACTACCGAGTTCCAAACTGTCCTCTGGAAGCAACACTCACTACCGAGTTCCAAACTGTCCTCTGGAAGCAACACTCACTACCGAGTTCCAAACTGTCCTCTGGAAGCAACACTCACTACCGAGTTCCAAACTGTCCTCTGTTAGCAACACTCACTACCGAGTTCCAAACTGTCCTCTGTTAGCAACACTCACTACCGAGTTCCAAACTGTCCTCTGTTACAACACTCACTACCGAGTTCCAAACTGTCCTCTGTTACAACACTCACTACCGAGTTCCAAACTGTCCTCTGTTACAACACTCACTACCGAGTTCCAAACTGTCCTCTGTTAGCAACACTCACTACCGAGTTCCAAACTGTCCTCTGGAAGCAACACTCACTACCGAGTTCCAAACTGTCCTCTGGAAGCAACACTCACTACCGAGTTCCAAACTGTCCTCTGTTACAACACTCACTACAGAGTTCCAAACTGTCCTCTGTTACAACACTCACTACCGAGTTCCAAACTGTCCTCTGGAAGCAACACTCACTACCGAGTTCCAAACTGTCCTCTGGAAGCAACACTCACTACCGAGTTCCAAACTGTCCTCTGTTACAACACTCACTACCGAGTTCCAAACTGTCCTCTGGAAGCAACACTCACTACCGAGTTCCAAACTGTCCTCTGGAAGCAACACTCACTACCGAGTTCCAAACTGTCCACTGGAAGCAACACTCACTACCGAGTTCCAAACTGTCCTCTGGCAGCAACACTCACTACCGAGTTCCAAACTGTCCTCTGGCAGCAACACTCACTACCGAGTTCCAAACTGTCCTCTGGAAGCAACATCATCACAATGACAGATATTACACGTTTCTAATTTTGACACAGTGGTTTAATTTCAAGCTACAGTGTACTGTTAGCTAGCTAGCTAACATTAGCTGTCTGGTTTCCAAGCTGATGTTATTATTCGTATCCCAGAGCCGTGTTCACGCAGGGTGGTAAACCACGTGATCTGAGCTTCAATGGGTTTCCATGGCCGAACAGCCGCACACAAGCCTAACATCACCATGCTCAATGGCACTCGTGGCTGGACTGGTGTAAAGCTCGCCGCCACTGGACTCTGGAAACGCCTTCTCTGGAGGGATGAATCACGCTTCACCATCTGGCAGTCCGAAGGGCGAATCTGGGTTTGGCGGATGCCAGGAGAACGCTACCTGCCCCAATGCAAAGTGCCAACTGTAATGTTTGGTGGAGGATAAATAACGGTCTGTGGCTGTTTATCACAGTTCGAGCCCGTTAGTTCAAGTGTAGGGGAATATTAGCACGACAACATACAATGACATTCTAGACAATTCTGTTTCTTCCAACTCTGTGGCAACAGTTTGGGGAAGGCCCTTTCCTGTTTCAGCATGACAATACCCCCGCGCACAAAGCGAGATCCATACAGAAATGGTTTGTCGATATCGATGTGGAAGAACTTGACTATCCTGCACAGATCCCTGACTGCGAGCCAGGCCTGGTCTCCCAACATCAGTGCCTGATCTCACTAATGCTCTTGTGGCTGCATGGAAGCAAGAGTGGAGGCTGTTATAGAATATTTGGTTATCTACCAGTCTTCCTCTCTCTGCCTGCCGCACACGCACACGCACACGCACACGCACACACACACACACACACACACACACACACACACACACACACACACACACACACACACACACACACACACACACACACACACACACACACACACACACACACACACACACACACACACACACACACACACACCTACCTCTTGTCTAAGTGGTGTTTTTCTCCCTCTCTGCAGGTTCTGTTGACTAAAGCCCAAGAGGAGGCTGGGGCCCTCAAACTACAAGTACAGACTGTGAGTGTATACACACACACACACACACACACACACACACACACACACACACACACACACACACACACACACACACACACACACACACACACACACACACACCCTGTGAAATAAAGCGTGTTTTTCCTAGACGGCGGTCGTTTATAACACACACTTGGCTGTTCCTGTTGCCAGGGCAACGTCACAATTGCCGTGGTGATGGGAAGTGGCACGTGTGAAATCATCTCGTCTCGCCACACACACACACACCCTCTCATCTCTCCACCTTGTGATTACCTCTCTGTCTGAGGAGAGACAGAAGAGGGAGAGGAATGAATGAATGTATCATTGTGTGTGTCTGAGTGGTGTTGAATCACGAGCCGCGTCCCTCTCCTCCTCTCTTCCCTTGTTACCCAGGCATCTCCTTCATTGATTAGTCTCCATCAGAGGAGAGACAGATGGAGGGGGATGCACCACTGTGCTGTCTGTTTAGGGAATAGTGGTATAGAGAGGGAGGTGGAATATATGAGAGGGAGAGATGGTCAGCTGGAAGAAGGGAGAGGGGGCCGGAGGGAGGGAGATTATGGGGGAGAGGGGGCCGGAGGGAGGTGGAAGAAGGGAGAGGGGGCCGGAGGGAGGGAGATGATGGGGGAGAGGGGGCCGGAGGGGGGGAGATGGGGGAGAGGGGGCCGGAGGGGGGGGGAGAGGAAGGCATCGGAGTGATTGGGTCTGTTTTTATGTTAGTCTGGGTTACTAAATGTGTGTCTCTGTGTTCTAGATGGAGTTGGAGCTGGAGGTTATGAAGAAGCAGCAAGACTCCGTCGCTGAGGGCATCCCCTTAGCAACGAACGAGGAAGTCAACACACTCCGGTAACTCACACACTTAACACCAGCAGAGAGGTGAAGTACCATACTATATGGAGTGGAGGGTGAGAGAGGAGAGAGAGAATGGAGTGGAGGAGAGAGAGTGGAGTGTGAGAGAGGAGAGAGAATGGAGTGAGCCCGGGGGCCAGGCGGCTGGCTAGGGAGCCCGGGGGGCCAGGCGGCTGGCTAGGGAGCCCGGGGGGCCAGGCGGCTGGCTAGGGAGCGCGGGGGGCCAGGCGGCTGGCTAGGGAGCGCGGGGGGCCAGGCGGCTGGCTAGGAAGCGCGGGGGGCCAGGCGGCTGGCTAGGGAGCGCGGGGGGCCAGGCGGCTGGCTAGGGAGCGCGGGGGGCCAGGCGGCTGGCTAGGGAGCGCGGGGGGCCAGGCGGCTGGCTAGGGAGCGCGGGGGCCAGGCGGCTGGCTAGGGAGTGCTGGGGGCCAGGTGGGTTGCTAGGGAGCGCGTGGGGCCAGGCGGCTGGGAGAAGAGGGGTGAAGAGGAGAGGCTGGGAGAAGAGGGTAGTTAGAGAAGTGGGGGGGAAGAAGAGGAGGAGAGGCTGGGAGAAGAGGTTAGTTAGAGAAGTGGGGGGTGAAGAAGAGGAGGAGAGGCTGGGAGAAGAGGGTAGTTAGAGAAGTGGGGGGTGAAGAAGAGGAGGAGAGGCTGGGAGAAGAGGGTAGTTAGAGAAGTGGGGGGTGAAGAAGAGGAGGAGAGGCTGGGAGAAGAGGTTAGTTAGAGAAGTGGGGGGTGAAGAAGAGTGTAGTTAGAGAAGTGGGGGTGAAGAGGGAGGAGGAGAGGCTGGGATAAGAGGTTAGTTAGAGAAGTGGGGGTGAAGAAGAGGAGGAGAGGCTGGGACAAGAGGTTAGTTAGAGAAGTGGGGGGTGAAGAAGAGGAGGAGAGGCTGGGAGAAGAGGGTAGTTAGAGAAGTGGGGGTGAAGAAGAGGAGGAGAGGCTGGGAGAAGAGGGTAGTTAGAGAAGTGGGGGTGAAGAAGAGGAGGAGAGGCTGGGAGAAGAGGTTAGTTAGAGAAGTGGGGGGTGAAGAAGAGTAGGAGTGGCTGCGAGAAGAGGGTATATAGAGAAGTGGGGGGTGAAGAAGAGGAGGAGAGGCTGGGAGAAGAGGTTAGTTAGAGAAGTGGGGGGTGAAGAAGAGTAGGAGTGGCTGCGAGAAGAGGGTATATAGAGAAGTGGGGGGTGAAGAAGAGGAGGAGAGGGATGTGAGGTCCACTGGGAGCGATAGAGGAAGAGATGGAGGTCAGATGTTATGCTGCATCTAATGTCAATCTGTGACATCATAACGACGACCAGAGGTTTTCCTACTAATGATGTGTCTCCTTCAGAATGGGGTTGTATTGCTTAGCCACTATAATTTACTTTTGGATAAATCTTCATCAGCGTTAATGGACTTTGTATTGAGAATAATGCTCAGTCGGGCGTCAGTCCAAAACAAACGTTCAAAACAATATTGTCAGTTAACATGTAACCCATGAATAGAACACCAAGCGTTAGAACATAGAACTATGGAACACACAACTGTAGAATATAGAACTATGGAACACACAACTGTAGAATATAGAACACACAACTGTAGAATATAGAACTATGGAACACACAACTGTAGAATATAGAACACACAACTGTAGAATATAGAACACAGAACTGTAGAATATAGAACTATGGAACACACAACTGTAGAATATAGAACACAGAACTGTAGAATATAGAACTATGGAACACACAACTGTAGAATATAGAACTATGGAACACACAACTGTAGAATATAGAACACAGAACTGTAGAATATAGAACTATGGAACACACAACTGAGGAATGAAGAACATTAGAATGTATGAAGCGTTCTTGGTGTTTTATCTCGTTATCTTGGGTCATTAAATTACTATTAGATGGTGTTCATGTCGTCATGACAACGATATGTTTACATCACAATGGACTGACACACACCTGCTATCCACTTACCTACACCGTGTAGGCTACACACACACACACACACACACACACACACACACACACACACACACACACACACACACACACACACACACACACACACACACACACACACACACACACACACACACACACACACACACACACACACACACACACACTTTACCATCAATTACACACGTTGTGATTAGTGTCTCTGTTTCACTACAGTCTGGATATCAAAACAAACATTCAGTTCATTAATGGGGACACACCGCTTCATTACACTCAGAATCATGATCACTATTGAGCTCATTCATCTAAGGAGTGTGTGTGTGTGTGTGTGTGTGTGTGTGTGTGTGTGTGTGTGTGTGTGTGTGTGTGTGTGCGTGTGCGCGTGCGCGTGTGTGTGTGTCGGCAGGCTGAAGATTGAGGAGTTGGAGGGAGAGCGACAACGTCTGGAAGAACAGAACAATGTTCTAGAGCTGAGGCTGGAGAGACACAACTTACAGGTACACAGTCATGTGTGTGTGAGGACCTACAGGGCTGCTCTCTGGCCTGGGAGGTTCTGGTAACTCACCTGTCAATCATCCACGTCAAGGCTTCTCTCTGGCCTGGGAGGTTCTGGTAACTCACCTGTCAATCATCCACGTCAGGGCTTCTCTCTGGCCTGGGAGGTTCTGGTAACTCACCTGTCAATCATCCACGTCAGGGCTTCTCTCTGGCCTGGGAGGTTCTGGTAACTCACCTGTCAATCATCCACGTCAGGGTTTCTCTCTGGCCTGGGAGGTTCTGGTAACTCACCTGTCAATCATCCACGTCAGGGCTTCTCTCTGGCCTGGGAGGTTCTGGTAACTCACCTGTCAATCATCCACGTCAGGGCTTCTCTCTGGCCTGGGAGGTTTTGGTAACTCACCTGTCAATCATCCACGTCAGGCGCTTCAGCCAATAACAATACTAATAATAATGATGGATGAAAAAGACGCTGCTTCCTGTTAGTTCACTATGTAGATGATCAGCCGAGTTTGAGCTGAATAAATAATAACAATAATAATCTGTCGCGCAGCAAACAAACAACTTGATACTCAGAGGGGGCAGCACTGAGCCTCTGACGTCACTTCCTGTAGCAGCACTGAGCCTCTAACGTCACTTCCTGGAGTAGCACTGAGCCTCTGACGTCACTTCCTGTAGCAGCACTGAGCCTCTGACGTCACTTCCTGGAGTAGCACTGAGCCTCTAACGTCACTTCCTGGAGTAGCACTGAGCCTCTAACGTCACTTCCTGTAGTAGCACTGAGCCTCTAACGTCACTTCCTGGAGTAGCACTGAGCCTCTGACGTCACTTCCTGGAGTAGCACTGAGCCTCTGACGTCACTTCCTGGAGTAGCACTGAGCCTCTAACGTCACTTCCTGTAGTAGCACTGAGCCTCTGACGTCACTTCCTGTAGCAGCACTGAGCCTCTAACGTCACTTCCTGGAGTAGCACTGAGCCTCTAACGTCACTTCCTGGAGTAGCACTGAGCCTCTAACGTCACTTCCTGTAGTAGCACTGAGCCTCTAACAGAGTCAATGTGGAGGCTATATACAGGGGGTACCGGTACAGAGTCAATGTGGAGGCTATATACAGGGGGTACCAGTACAGAGTCAATGTGTCAATGTGGAGGCTATATACAGGGGGTACCGGTACAGAGTAAATGTGTCAATATGGAGGCTATATACAGGGGGTACCGGTACAGAGTCATGTGGAGGTTATATACAGGGGGTACCGGTACAGAGTCAATGTGGAGGCTATATACAGGGGGTACCAGTACAGAGTCAATGTGTCAATGTGGAGGCTATATACAGGGGGTACCAGTACAGAGTCAATGTGGAGGCTATATATAGGGGGTACCGGTACAGAGTAAATGTGTCAATGTGGAGGCTATATACAGGGGGTACCGGTACAGAGTCAATGTGGAGGCTATATACAGGGGGTACCGGTACAGAGTCAATGTGGAGGTTATATACAGGGGGTACCGGTACAGAGTCAATGTGGAGGCTATATATACAGGGGGTACCAGTACAGAGTCAATGTGGAGGCTATATACAGGGGCTACCAGTGCAGAGTCAATGTGGGGGCTATATACAGGGGGTACCGGTACAGAGTCAATGTGGAGGGATACCTGTAGACACACACCATCTAATCCTTCACCACACACACCTAGAGACACACCATCTCATCCTTCACCACACACACCTAGAGACACACACCATCTAATCCTTCACCACACACACCTAGAGAGACACACCATCTAATCCTTCACCACACACACCTAGAGAGACACACCATCTAATCCTTCACCACACACACCTAGAGAGACACACACCATCTAATCCTTCACCACACACACCTAGAGAGACACACCATCTAATCCTTCACCACACACACCTAGAGAGACACACCATCTAATCCTTCACCACACACACCTGGAGAGACACACCATCTAATCCTTCACTACACACACCATCTAATCCTTCACTACACACACCATCTAATCCTTCACCACACACACCTAGAGAGACACACCATCTAATCCTTCACCACACACACCTAGAGACACACACCATCTAATCCTTCACCACACACACCATCAAATCCTTCACTACACACACCATCTAATCCTTCACTACACACACCATCTAATCCTTCACTACACACACCATCTAATCCTTCACCACACACACCATCTAATCCTTCACCACACACACCTAGAGACACACACCATCTAATCCTTCACCACACAC
>NW_025746598.1:10000-42500 GCF_021184085.1 Oncorhynchus gorbuscha | reverse complement strand
TAGACCAGACCTCCCTAGAATAGGAGTGACTAAACAGGAACAGTGTGTTATTCCGGTCACAACTTGCAGGCTTGTTTTCAAATTGCTGTGCGTTTTGTTGCCAACCTATTTTGCTACCTGACAACTTTACGGGTTTCACTTTTTAATTACCGTTCATATATTTATTTTTTCCTCGACTTTTTCACTCCGGACGCTTTATCTGGACACGATTCGTCAGGACCTCCAACAGCCGAAGCTAAGTAGTAACATTAACATGATGCCTTCTAATTGCAGCCGCTGTGCTCGCCTTACGGCGAGGATAGCTGTACTGCAAGCACAGCTTCAGACGCAATCGTTAGGCAAGGGTAATTTCAGTGTAGGAAAGGATGAAACAGCGTCTGTGCCACCAGTAAGTACAGATAGTAGTATAAATCCCCTGGCACAGTCCCCGCAGCCGGACAACTTTCTCACGGTTTCTGGTAGGAAATGCTGTAGGAACGCTCAACCGGTGTCGCTCATTCAGCAGACAGAAACTTTCAACCGGTTCTCCCCATTAAGCAGCGGGTCGGTGTCAGAGGCCGAGTCTTCTCTGGTCTCTACTCCTCCCGTTACGGGGTCTGAGACGCCGAAGCTTCCCACCATTAGCTCTGACAAATTGAAAACTCTAGTCATTGGCGACTCCATTACCCGCAGTATTAGACTTAAAGCGAATCATCCAGCGATCATACACTGTTTACCCGGGGCAGGGCTACCGACGTTAAGGCTAATCTGAAGATGGTGCTGGCTAAAGCTAAAACTGGCGAGTGTAGAGAGTATAGAGATATTGTTATCCACGTCGGCACCAACGATGTTAGGATGAAACAGTCAGAGATCACCAAGCGCAACATAGCTTCTGCGTGCATATCAGCTAGAAAGATGTGTCGGCATCGAGTAATTGTCTCTGGCCCCCTCCCAGTTAGGGGAGTGATGAGCTCTACAGCAGAGTCTCACAACTCAATCGCTGGTTGAAAACTGTTTTCTGCCCCTCCCAAAAGATAGAATTTGTAGATAATTGGCCCTCTTTCTGGGACTCGCCCACAAACAGGACCAAGCCTGACCTGCTGAGGAGTGACGGACTCCATCCTAGCTGGAGGGGTGCTCTCATCTTATCTGCCAACATAGACAGGGCTCTAACTCCTCTAGCTCCACAATGAAATAGGGTGCAGGCCAGGCAGCAGGCTATTAGCCAGCCTGCCAGCATAGTGGAGTCTGCCACTAGCATAGTTAGTGTAGTCAGCTTAGCTATCACCATTGAGACCGTGTCTGTGCCTCGACCTGGGTTGGGCAAAACTAAACATGGCGGTGTTTGCCTTAGCAATCTCACTAGGATAAAGACCACCTCCATTCCTGTCATTACTGAAAGAGATCATGATACCTCACATCTCAAAATAGGGCTACTTAATGTTAGATCCCTTACTTCAAAGGCAATTATAGTCAATGAACTAATCACTGATCATAATCTTGATGTGATTGGCCTGACTGAAACATGGCTTAAGCCTGATGAATTTACTGTGTTAAATGAGGCCTCACCTCCTGGCTACACTAGTGACCATATCCCCCGTGCATCCCGCAAAGGCGGAGGTGTTGCTAACATTTACGATAGCAAATTTCAATTTACAAAAAAGAAAATGACGTTTTCGTCTTTTGAGCTTCTAGTCATTAAATCTATGCAGCCTACTCAATCACTTTTTATAGCTACTGTTTACAGGCCTCCTGGGCCATATACAGCGTTTCTCACTGAGTTCCCTGAATTCCTATCAGACCTTGTAGTCATTGCAGATAATATTCTAATCTTTGGTGACTTTAATATTCACATGGAAAAGTCCACAGACCCACTCCAAAAGGCTTTTGGAGCCATCATCGACTCAGTGGGTTTTGTCCAACATGTCTCTGGACCCACTCACTCTCACAGTCATACGCTGGACCTAGTTTTGTCCCATGGAATAAATGTTGTGGATCTTAATGTTTTTCCTCATAATCCTGGACTATCAGACCACCATTTTATTACGTTTGCAATTGCAACAAATAATCTGCTCAGACCCCAACCAAGGAACATCAAAAGTCGTGCTATAAATTCACAGACAACACAAAGATTCCTTGATGCCCTTCCAGACTCCCTCTGCCTACCCAAGGACGCCAGAGGACAAAAATCCGTTAACCACCTAACTGAGGATCTCAATTTAACCTTGCGCAATACCCTAGATGCAGTTGCACCCCTAAAAACTAAAAAAATGTCTCATAAGAAACTAGCTCCATGGTACACAGAAAATACCCGAGCTCTGAAGCAAGCTTCCAGAAAATTGGAACGGAAATGGCGCCACACCAAACTGGAAGT
This sequence comes from Oncorhynchus gorbuscha, assembly GCF_021184085.1. Taxonomy (NCBI): domain Eukaryota; kingdom Metazoa; phylum Chordata; class Actinopteri; order Salmoniformes; family Salmonidae; genus Oncorhynchus; species Oncorhynchus gorbuscha. The sequence goes on along the minus strand of NW_025746598.1, from coordinate 40,147 downwards.
CTTCCGACTAGCTTGGAAGGATGGTACCGTGCAGTACCGAAGAGCCCTTACTGCTGCTCGATCGTCCTATTTTTCTAACTTAATTGAGGAAAATAAGAACAATCCGAAATTCCTTTTTGATACTGTGGCAAAGCTAACTAAAAAGCAGCATTCCCCAAGAGAGGATGACTTGCACTTTAGCAGTGATAAATTCATGAACTTCTTTGAGGAAAAGATTATGATTATTAGAAAGCAAATTACGGACTCCTCTTTAAACCTGCGTATTCCTCCAAACCTCAGTTGTCCTGAGTCTGCACAACTCTGCCAGGACCTAGGATCAAGAGAGACGCTCAAGTGTTTTAGTACTATATCTCTTGACACAATGATGAAAATAATCATGGCCTCTAAACCTTCAAGCTGTATACTGGACCCTATTCCAACTAAACTACTGAAAGAGCTGCTTCCTGTGCTTGGCCCTCCTATGTTGAACATAATAAACGGCTCTCTATCCACTGGATGTGTACCAAACTCACTAAAAGTGGCAGTAATAAAGCCTCTCTTGAAAAAGCCAAACCTTGACCCAGAAAATATAAAAAACTATCGGCCTATATCAAATCTTCCATTCCTCTCAAAGATTTTAGAGAAGGCTGTTGCGCAGCAACTCACTGCCTTCCTGAAGACAAACAATGTATACGAAATGCTTCAGTCTGGTTTTAGACCCCATCATAGCACTGAGACGGCACTTGTGAAGGTGGTAAATGACATTTTGATGGCATCGGACCGAGGCTCTGCATCTGTCCTCGTGCTCCTAGACCTTAGTGCTGCTTTTGATACCATCGATCACCACATTCTTTTGGAGAGATTGGAAACCCAAATTGGTCTACACGGACATGTTCTGGCCTGGTTTAGGTCTTATCTGTCGGAAAGATATCAGTTTGTCTCTGTGAATGGTTTGTCCTCTGACAAATCAACTGTACATTTCGGTGTTCCTCAAGGTTCTGTTTTAGGACCACTATTGTTTTCACTATATATTTTACCTCTTGGGGATGTTATTCGAAAACATAATGTAAACTTTCACTGCTATGCGGATGACACACAGCTGTACATTTCAATGAAACACGGTGAAGCACCAAAATTGCCCTCGCTAGAAGCATGTGTTTCAGACATAAGGAAGTGGATGGCTGCAAACTTTCTACTATTAAACTCGGACAAAACAGAGATGCTTGTTCTAGGTCCCAAGAAACAAAGAGATCTTCTGTTGAATCTGACAATTAATCTTAATGGTTGTACAGTCGTCTCAAATAAAACTGTGAAGGACCTCGGCGTTACTCTGGACCCTGATCTCTCTTTTGAAGAACATATCAAGACCATTTCGAGGACAGCTTTTTCCATCTACGTAACATTGCAAAAATCAGAAACTTTCTGTCCAAAAATGATGCAGAAAAATTAATCCATGCTTTTGTCACTTCTAGGTTAGACTACTGCAATGCTCTATTTTCCGGCTACCCGGATAAAGCACTAAATAAACTTCAGTTAGTGCTAAATACGGCTGCTAGAATCCTGACTAGAACCAAAAATTTGATCATATTACTCCAGTGCTAGCCTCTCTACACTGGCTTCCTGTCAAAGCAAGGGCTGATTTCAAGGTTTTACTGCTAACCTACAAAGCATTACATGGGCTTGCTCCTACCTACCTCTCTGATTTGGTCCTGCCGTACATACCTATACGTACGCTACGGTCACAAGACGCAGGCCTCCTAATTGTCCCTAGAATTTCTAAGCAAACAGCTGGAGGCAGGGCTTTCTCCTATAGAGCTCCATTTTTATGGAACGGTCTGCCTACCCATGTCAGAGACGCAAACTCGGTCTCAACCTTTAAGTCTTTACTGAAGACTCATCTCTTCAGTGGGTCATATGATTGAGTGTAGTCTGGCCCAGGAGTGGGAAGGTGAACGGAAAGGCTCTGGAGCAACGAACCGCCCTTGCTGTCTCTGCCTGGCCGGTTCCCCTTTTCCACTGGGATTCTCTGCCTCTAACCCTGTTACGGGGCTGAGTCACTGGCTTGCTGGGGCTCTCTCGTGCCGTCCCTGGGGGGTGCGTCACCTGGGTGGGTTGATTCACTGTTGTGGTCGGCCTGTCTGGGTTTCCCCCCTTTGGGTTGTACCGTGTCGGAGATCTTTGTGGGCTATACTCGGCCTTGTCTCAGGATGGTAAGTTGGTGGTTGTAGATTTCCCTCTAGTGGTGTGGGGGCTGTGCTTTGGCAAAGTGGGTGGGGTTATATCCTTCCTGTTTGGCCCTGTCCGGGGTGTCCTCGGATGGGGCCACAGTGTCTCCTGACCCCTCCTGTCTCAGCCTCCAGTATTTATGCTGCAGTAGTTTATGTGTCGGGGGGCTAGGGTCAGTTTGTTTATCTGGAGTACTTCTCCTGTCCTATTCGGTGTCCTGTGTAAATCTAAGTGTGCGTTCTCTAATTCTCTCCTTCTCTCCTTCTTTCTCTCTCTCGGAGGACTTGAGCCCTAGAACCATGCCCCAGGACTACCTGACATGATGACTCCTTGCTGTCCCCAGTCCACCTGGCCATGCTGCTGCTCCAGTTTCAACTGGCCTGGGCCCTAGGACCATGTCCCAGGACTACCTGACATGAGGACTCCTTGCTGTCCCCAGTCCACCTGGCCATGCTCCTGCTCCAGTTTCAACTGTTCTGCCTTACTATTATTCAACCATGCTGGACCTGAGCCCTAGGACCGTGCCCCAGGACTACCTGACATGATGGCTCCTTGCTGTCCCCAGTCCACCTGACTGTGCTGCTGCTCCAGTTTCAACTGTTCTGCCTTATTATTATTTGACCATGCTGGTCATTTATGAACATTTGAACATCTTGGTCATTTTCTGTTATAATCTCTACCCGGCACAGCCAGAAGAGGACTGGCCACCCCACATAGCCCGGTTCCTCTCTAGGTTTCTTCCTAGGTTTTGGCCTTTCTAGGGAGTTTTTCCTAGCCACCGTGCTTTTACACCTGCATTGTTTGCTGTTTGGGGTTTTAGGCTGGGTTTCTGTACAGCACTTTGAGATATCAGCTGATGTACGAAGGGCTATATAAATAAATTTGATTTGATTTGATTTGATTTATATTGTAGACCAGACCAGACCTCCCTAGAATAGGAGTGACTAAACAGGAACAGTGTTTTATATTGTAGACCAGACCTCCCTAGAATAGGAGTGACTAAACAGGAACAGTGTTTTATATTGTAGACCAGACCAGACCTCCCTAGAATAGGAGTGACTAAACAGGAACAGTGTTTTATATTGTAGACCAGACCCCCTTAGAATAGGAGTGACAAAACAGGAACAGTGTTTTATATTGTAGACCAGACCTCCCTAGAATAGGAGTGACTAAACAGGAACAGTGTTTTATATTGTAGACCAGACCAGACCTCCCTAGAATAGGAGTGACTAAACAGGAACAGTGTTTTATATTGTAGACCAGACCAGACCTCCCTAGCATAGGAGTGACTAAACAGGAACAGTGTGTTATATTGTAGACCAGAACTCCCTAGAATAGGAGTGACTAAACAGGAACAGTGTTTTATATTGTAGACGAGACCAGACCTCCCTAGAATAGGAGTGACTAAACAGGAACAGTGTTTTATATTGTAGACCAGACCAGACCTTCCTAGAATAGGAGTGACTAAACAGGAACAGTGTGTTATATTGTAGACCAGACCAGACCTCCCTAGAATAGGAGTGACTAAACAGGAACAGTGTGTTATATTGTAGACCAGACCAGACCTCCCTAGAATAGGAGTGACTAAACAGGAACAGTGTGTTATAATGTAGACCAGACCAGACCTCCCTAGAATAGGAGTGACTGAACAGGAACAGTGTTTTATATTGTAGACCAGACCAGACCTCCCTAGAATAGGAGTGACTAAACAGGAACAGTGTGTTATATTGTAGACCAGACCAGACCTCCCTAGAATAGGAGTGACTAAACAGGAACAGTGTTTTATATTGTAGACCAGACCTCCCTAGAATAGGAATGACTAAACAGGAACAGTGTGTTATATTGTAGACCAGACCAGACCTCCCTAGAATAGGAGTGACTAAACAGGAACAGTGTTTTATATTGTAGACCAGACCTCCCTAGAATAGGAGTGACTAAACAGGAACAGTGTGTTATATTGTAGACCAGACCAGACCTCCCTAGAATAGGAGTGACTAAACAGGAACAGTGTGTTATATTGTAGACCAGACCAGACCTCCCTAGAATAGGAGTGACTAAACAGGAACAGTGTTTTATATTGTAGACCAGACCTCCCTAGAATAGGAGTGACTAAACAGGAACAGTGTTTTATATTGTAGACCAGACCAGACCTCCCTAGAATAGGAGTGACTAAACAGGAACAGTGTTTTATATTGTAGACCAGACCTCCCTAGAATAGGAGTGACTAAACAGGAACAGTGTGTTATATTGTAGACCAGAAAAGACCTCCCTAGAATAGGAGTGACTAAACAGGAACAGTGTTTTATATTGTAGACCAGACCTCCCTAGAATAGGAGTGACTAAACAGGAACAGTGTGTTATATTGTAGACCAGACCTCCCTAGAATAGGAGTGACTAAACAGGAACAGTGTTTTATATTGTAGACCAGACCTCCCTAGAATAGGAGTGACTAAACAGGAACAGTGTGTTATATTGTAGACCAGACCAGACCTCCCTAGAATAGGAGTGACTAAACAGGAACAGTGTTTTATATTGTAGACCAGACCTCCCTAGAATAGGAGTGACTAAACACAATATAAATAGTCCTGGCATCGGTTTCAGTCCTCTTCCAGCCCTGGTCAGTGTGGTTCCACAGACAGTCCTCTTCCAGCCCTGGTCAGTGTGGTTGAGTGGTTCCACAGACAGTCCTCTTCCAGCCCTGGTCAGTGTGGTTCCACAGACAGTCCTCTTCCAGCCCTGGTCAGTGTGGTTCCACAGACAGTCCTCTTCCAGCCCTGGTCAGTGTGGTTGAGTGGTTCCACAGACAGTCCTCTTCCAGCCCTGGTCAGTGTGGTTCCACAGACAGTCCTCTTCCAGCCCTGGTCAGTGTGGTTGAGTGGTTCCAGACAGTCCTCTTCCAGCCCTGGTCAGTGGTTCCACAGACAGTCCTCTTCTAGCCCTGGTCAGGGTGGTTGAGTGGTTCCAGACAGTCCTCTTCTAGCCCTGGTCAGTGGTTCCACAGACAGTCCTCTCCCAGCCCTGGTCAGTGTGGTTCCACAGACAGTCCTCTTCCAGCCCTGGTCAGTGTGGTTCCACAGACAGTCCTCTCCCAGCCCTGGTCAGTGGTTCCACAGACAGTCCCCTTCCAGCCCTGGTCAGTGGTTCCACAGACAGTCCTCTTCCAGCCCTGGTCAGTGTGGTTCCACAGACAGTCCTCTTCCAGCGCTGGTCAGTGTGGTTGAGTGGTTCCACAGACAGTCCTCTTCCAGCCCTGGTCAGTGTGGTTCCACAGACAGTCCTCTTCCAGCCCTGGTCAGTGTGGTTCCACAGACAGTCCTCTTCCAGCCCTGGTCAGTGGTTCCACAGACAGTCCTCTTCCAACCCTGGTCAGTGTGGTTCCACAGACTGTCCTCTTCCAGCCCTGGTCAGTGGTTCCACAGACAGTCCTCTTCCAGCCCTGGTCAGTGTGGTTCCACAGACAGTCCTCTTCCAGCCCTGGTCAGTGTGGTTCCACAGACAGTCCCCTTCCAGCCCTGGTCAGTGGTTCCACAGACAGTCCTCTTCCAGCCCTGGTCAGTGGTTCCACAGACAGTCCTCTTCCAGCCCTGGTCAGTGGTTCCACAGACAGTCCCCTTCCAGCCCTGGTCAGTGGTTCCACAGACAGTCCTCTTCCAGCCCTGGTCAGTGTGGTTGAGTGGTTCCTACTTACAAAAATACATGAGCATCAATTGACTACTTCTCTTTGTCGCGTTCTTCTTCTTGTCTTTGTCCTTCGATGTTCTGCCTGGTTCCATCTGTCCTTTCCTCCGACCCTCATTCCCCTCTCCTGTATTGGGCATCGCTGCAGGACAAATCAAATGGTTTTTAGCCACTAATCAGAGAGAGAGAGAGATGGAGGCATTAGTGTGTGTCAGAGAGAGATGGAGGCATTAGTGTGTGTCAGAGAGAGAGATGGAGGCATTAGTGTGTGTCAGAGAGAGAGATGGAGGCATTAGTGTGTGTCAGAGAGAGAGATGGAGGCATTAGTGTGTGTCAGAGAGAGAGATGGAGGCATTAGTGTGTGTCAGAGAGAGAGAGATGGAGGCATTAGTGTGTGTCAGAGAGAGATGGAGGCATTAGTGTGTGTCAGAGAGATGGAGGCATTAGTGTGTGTCAGAGAGATGGAGGCATTAGTGTGTGTCAGAGAGATGGAGGCATTAGTGTGTGTCAGAGAGAGAGATGGAGGCATTAGTGTGTGTCAGAGAGAGAGATGGAGGCATTAGTGTGTGTCAGAGAGAGAGATGGAGGCATTAGTGTGTGTCAGAGAGATGAGAGATGGAGGCATTAGTGTGTGTCAGAGAGAGATTAGATGGAGGCATTAGTGTGTGTCAGAGAGAGATGGAGGCATTAGTGTGTGTCAGAGAGAGATGGAGGCATTAGTGTGTGTCAGAGAGAGATGGAGGCATTAGTGTGTGTCAGAGAGAGATGGAGGCATTAGTGTGTGTCAGAGAGAGATGGAGGCATTAGTGTGTGTCAGAGAGAGATGGAGGCATTAGTGTGTGTCAGAGAGAGATGGAGGCATTAGTGTGTGTCAGAGAGAGATGGAGGCATTAGTGTGTGTCAGAGAGAGATGGAGGCATTAGTGTGTGTCAGAGAGAGAGATGGAGGCATTAGTGTGTGTCAGAGAGAGATGGAGGCATTAGTGTCAGAGAGAGATGGAGGCATTAGTGTGTGTCAGAGAGAGATGGAGGCATTAGTGTGTGTCAGAGAGAGATGGAGGCATTAGTGTGTGTCAGAGAGAGAGATGGAGGCATTAGTGTGTGTCAGAGATGGAGGCATTAGTGTGTGTCAGAGAGATGGAGGCATTAGTGTGTGTCAGAGAGATGGAGGCATTAGTGTGTGTCAGAGAGAGATGGAGGCATTAGTGTGTGTGGAGGCATTAGTGTGTGTCAGAGAGATGGAGGCATTAGTGTGTGTCAGAGAGAGATGGAGGCATTAGTGTGTATCAGAGAGAGAGATGGAGGCATTAGTGTGTATCAGAGAGAGATGGAGGCATTAGTGTGTGTCAGAGAGAGATGGAGGCATTAGTGTGTGTCAGAGAGAGAGATGGAGGCATTAGTGTGTGTCAGAGAGAGATGGAGGCATTAGTGTGTATCAGAGAGAGATGGAGGCATTAGTGTGTGTCAGAGAGAGATGGAGGCATTAGTGTGTGTCAGAGAGAGATGGAGGCATTAGTGTGTGTCAGAGAGAGAGATGGAGGCATTAGTGTGTGTCAGAGAGAGAGATGGAGGCATTAGTGTGTGTCAGAGAGATGGAGGCATTAGTGTGTGTCAGAGAGAGATGGAGGCATTAGTGTGTGTCAGAGAGAGAGAGATGGAGGCATTAGTGTGTGTCAGAGAGAGAGAGATGGAGGCATTAGTGTGTGTCAGAGAGAGAGATGGAGGCATTAGTGTGTGTCAGAGAGAGATGGAGGCATTAGTGTGTGTCAGAGAGATGGAGGCATTAGTGTGTGTCAGAGAGATGGAGGCATTAGTGTGTGTCAGAGAGAGATGGAGGCATTAGTGTGTGTCAGAGAGCGATGGAGGCATTAGTGTGTATCAGAGAGAGAGATGGAGGCATTAGTGTGTATCAGAGAGAGAGATGGAGGCATTAGTGTGTGTCAGAGAGAGATGGAGGCATTAGTGTGTGTCAGAGAGAGAGATGGAGGCATTAGTGTGTGTCAGAGAGCGATGGAGGCATTAGTGTGTGTCAGAGAGAGAGAGATGGAGGCATTAGTGTGTGTCAGAGAGAGAGAGATGGAGGCATTAGTGTGTGTCAGAGAGAGAGAGATGGAGGCATTAGTCATTAGTGTGTGTCAGAGAGAGAGAGATGGAGGCATTAGTGTGTGTCAGAGAGAGAGAGATGGAGGCATTAGTCATTAGTGTGTGTCAGAGAGAGAGAGATGGAGGCATTAGTGTGTGTCAGAGAGAGAGAGATGGAGGCATTAGTCATTAGTGTGTGTCAGAGAGAGAGAGATGGAGGCATTAGTGTGTGTCAGAGAGAGAGATGGAGGCATTAGTGTGTGTCAGAGAGAGAGAGATGGAGGCATTAGTGTGTGTCAGAGAGAGAGATGGAGGCATTAGTGTGTGTCAGAGAGAGAGAGATGGAGGCATTAGTGTGTGTCAGAGAGAGAGATGGAGGCATTAGTGTGTGTCAGAGAGAGAGATGGAGGCATTAGTGTGTGTCAGAGAGAGAGATGGAGGCATTAGTGTGTGTCAGAGAGAGAGATGGAGGCATTAGTGTGTGTCAGAGAGAGAGAGATGGAGGCATTAGTGTGTGTCAGAGAGAGAGATGGAGGCATTAGTGTGTGTCAGAGAGAGAGATGGAGGCATTAGTGTGTGTCAGAGAGATGGAGGCATTAGTGTGTGTCAGAGAGATGGAGGCATTAGTGTGTGTCAGAGAGAGAGATGGAGGCATTAGTGTGTGTCAGAGAGAGATGGAGGCATTAGTGTGTGTCAGAGAGAGATGGAGGCATTAGTGTGTGTCAGAGAGATGGAGGCATTAGTGTGTGTCAGAGAGATGGAGGCATTAGTGTGTGTCAGAGAGAGAGATGGAGGCATTAGTGTGTGTCAGAGAGATGGAGGCATTCGAGTGTGTCAGAGAGAGAGATGGAGGCATTAGTGTGTGTCAGAGAGAGAGATGGAGGCATTAGTGTGTGTCAGAGAGAGAGATGGAGGCATTAGTGTGTGTCAGAGAGAGAGATGGAGGCATTAGTGTGTGTCAGAGAGAGATGGAGGTATTAGTGTGTGTCAGAGAGAGAGATGGAGGCATTAGTGTGTGTCAGAGAGAGAGATGGAGGCATTCGTGTGTGTCAGAGAGATGGAGGCATTAGTGTGTGTCAGAGAGAGAGATGGAGGCATTAGTGTGTGTCAGAGAGAGAGATGGAGGCATTAGTGTGTGTCAGAGAGATGGAGGCATTAGTGTGTGTTGGTATTGAAGACTCGGAGTCGTCAAAGATACGGTCTTTGACTGAGAAGACATTTATGTTTCTGTATGAGAGTTTTAATTGAAAATAATCACAGTAAGGTTCTTAACTGTTACCCAGAATTCATTTCATTATTGAGATAGAAAATGCTGCGTTGGATCTTTTTAAGATGAGATGGACTCATTTACTCTGTAAACATGAGGAGGAGAGGGAGGAGGACAGGGAGCTGAGGGAGGGGAGAGAGGAGAGGGGGAGAGAGGAGAGGGAGAGAGAAGCGGGAGAGAGGACAGGGAGCTGAGGGAGGGGAGAGAGGAGAGGGAGAGAGGACAGGGAGCTGAGGGAGGGGAGAGAGGAGAGGGAGAGAGGACAGGGAGCTGAGGGAGGAGAGAGAGGAGAGGAGAGGGAGCTGAGAGAGGAGAGGGAGAGAGGACAGGGAGCTGAGGGAGGGGAGAGAGGAGAGGGAGAGAGGACAGGGAGCTGAGGGAGGAGAGAGAGGAGAGGGAGAGAGGACAGGGAGCTGAGGGAGGAGAGAGAGGAGAGGGAGCTGAGGGAGAGGGGAGAGAGGACAGGGAGCTGAGGGAGGAGAGAGAGGAGAGGGAGCTGAGGAGAGGGAGCTGAGGGAGGGGAGAGAGGAGAGGGAGAGAGGACAGGGAGAGAGGACAGGGAGCTGAGGGAGGGGGAGAGAGGAGAGGGAGGAGGAGAGTGAGCTGAGGGAGGAGAGGGAGGGAGGGGAGAGAGGAGCGGGAGAGAGGAGCGGGAGCTGAGGGAGGAGAGAGAGGAGAGGGAGAGAGGAGCGGGAGAGAGGGGGAGAGAGGAGAGGAGAGGGAGCTGAGGGAGGGGAGAGAGGAGGGAGAGGAGAGGGAGGAGGACAGGGAGCTGAGGGAGGGGGAGAGAGAGGAGAGGGAGGAGGACAGGGAGCTGAGGGAGGGAGGGGAGAGAGGAGAGGGAGCTGAGGGAGGGGGGAGAGAGGAGGGGGAGAGAGGAGGGGGAGGAGGACAGGGAGCTGAGGGAGGGGAGAGAGGAGGGGAGGGAGGACAGGGAGCTGAGGGAGGGGAGAGAGGAGAGGGAGAGAGGACAGGGAGCTGAGGGAGGGGAGAGAGGGAGGGGGAGGAGGACAGGGAGCTGAGGGAGGGGGAGGGAGGGAGAGGGGAGGAGGACAGGGAGCTGAGGGAGAGGAGGGGAGAGGGAGAGAGGAGAGGGAGCTGAGGGAGGGAGAGAGGAGGGGAGAGAGGAGGGAGGGGGAGCTGAGGGGAGGGAGAGGAGGGGGAGAGAGGAGGGACTGGGAGCTGAGGGAGGGGAGAGGATGGGGAGAGAGGACAGGGAGCTGAGGGAGGGGAGAGGGAGAGGACAGGGAGCTGAGGGAGGGGAGAGGAGGGGAGAGGACAGGGAGCTGAGGGAGCTGAGGGAGAGAGGGGGGGAGAGAGGACAGGGAGCTGAGGGAGGGGGGAGAGAGGACAGGGAGCTGAGGGAGGAGAGAGAGCTGGAGAGAGGGGGGGGAGAGAGGACAGGGAGCTGAGGGAGGGGAGAGAGGGAGAGGGAGAGAGGAGGGGGAGAGAGGGGGGAGAGAGGACAGGGAGCTGAGAGAGGAGAGGGAGAGGGACAGGGAGCTGAGGGAGGGGAGAGAGAGGGGGAGAGAGAGGGGGGAGAGAGGACAGGGAGCTGAGGGAGGAGAGAGAGGGAGAGGGAGAGGGGGGGGAGAGGGGGAGAGAGGACAGGGAGCTGAGAGAGGAGAGGAGAGAGGAGGGGAGGAGGACAGGGAGCTGAGGGAGGGGAGAGAGGGGGGGAGAGGGGGAGAGGACAGGGAGCTGAGGGAGGAGAGAGAGGAGAGGGAGAGAGGAGGGGGAGAGGGAGTATTTTGAGACCACACTTTAAGCATTGAGATCTGTGAAAGTGGATTAAAAGCAGAACCGTATTAACCATGAAGCAATGACTCCCATGTATTGTAGAACCAGAGAGATCTGTCTGCTATGTCTCTCTCTCTCTCTCTCTCTCTCTCTCTCTCTCTCTCTCTCTCTCTCTCTCTCTCTCTCTCTCTCTCTCTCTCTCTCTCTCTCTCTCTCTCTGTCTGACTGCTATGTCTCTGTCTCTCTCTCTCTTCCTCTCGCTCTCTCTCTCTCTTCTGTCTTCCTCTCTCTCTCTCTCTCTCTCTCTCTCTCTCTCTCTCTCTCTCTCTCTCTCTCTCTCTCTCCTCTGTCTGTCTGTCTGTCTCTCTCTCTCTCTCTCTCTCTCTCTCTCTCTCTCTCTCTCTCTCTCTCTGTCTGACTGCTATGTCTCTGTCTCTCTCTCTCTTCCTCTCTCGCTCTCTCTCTTCCTCTCTCGCTCTCTCTCTCCTCTCTTCCTCTCTCTCTCTCTCTCTTCCTCTCTCTCTCTCTCTTTTCTCTCTTCCTCTCTCTCTCTTCCTCTCTCTCTCTTCCTCTCTCTCTCTCTCTCTCTCTCTCTCTCTCTCTCTCTCTCTCTCTCTCTCTCTCTCTCTCTCTCTCTCTCTCTCTCTCTCTCTCTCTCAATTCAATTCAAGGGCTTTATTGGCATGGGAAACATGTGTTAACATTGCCAAAGCAAGTGAGGTAGACAACATACAAAGTGAATATATAAAGTGAAAAACAACAAAAATGAACAGTAAACATTACACATACAGAAGTTGTGTCTCTCTGTCTGACTGCTATGTGTCTCTCTCTGTCTGACTGCTATGTGTCTCTGTCTGACTGCTATGTGTCTCTCTGTCTGACTGCTATGTGTCTCTCTGTCTGACTGCTATGTGTCTCTCTGTCTGACTGCTATGTGTGTCTCTGTCTGACTGCTATGTGTCTCTCTGTCTGACTGCTATGTGTCTCTCTCTGTCTGACTGCTATGTGTCTCTCTCTGTCTGACTGCTATGTGTCTCTCTGTCTGACTGCTATGTGTCTCTCTCTGTCTGACTGCTATGTGTCTCTCTCTGTCTGACTGCTATGTGTCTCTCTCTGTCTGACTGCTATGTGTCTCTCTCTGTCTGACTGCTATGTGTCTGACTGCTATGTGTCTCTCTCTGTCTGACTGCTATGTGTCTCTCTCTGTCTGACTGCTATGTGTCTGACTGCTATGTGTCTCTCTCTGTCTGACTGCTATGTGTCTGACTGCTATGTGTCTCTCTCTGTCTGACTGCTATGTGTCTGACTGCTATGTGTCTCTCTCTGTCTGACTGCTATGTGTCTCTCTCTGTCTGACTGCTATGTGTCTGACTGCTATGTGTCTCTCTCTGTCTGACTGCTATGTGTCTCTCTCTGTCTGACTGCTATGTGTCTCTCTCTGTCTGACTGCTATGTGTCTCTCTCTGTCTGAATGCTATGTGTCTCTCTCTCTTTGTCTGAATGCTATGTGTCTCTCTCTCTTTGTCTGACTGCTATGTGTCTCTCTCTCTTTGTCTGACTGCTATGTGTCTCTCTCTCTTTGTCTGACTGCTATGTGTCTCTCTCTCTTTGTCTGACTGCTATGTGTCTCTCTCTCTCTGTCTAACTGCTATGTGTCTCTCTGTCTAACTGCTATGTGTCTCTCTGTCTGACTGCTATGTGTCTCTCTGTCTGACTGCTATGTGTCTCTCTGTCTGACTGCTATGTGTCTCTCTGTCTGACTGCTATGTGTCTCTCTCTCTCTCTGTCTGACTGCTATGTGTCTCTCTCTCTCTCTGTCTGACTGCTATGTGTCTCTCTCTCTCTCTGTCTGACTGCTATGTGTCTCTCTCTCTCTCTGTCTGACTGCTATGTGTCTCTCTCTCTCTCTGTCTGACTGCTATGTGTCTCTCTCTCTCTCTGTTTGACTGCTATGTGTCTCTCTCTGTCTGACTGCTATGTGGCTGACTGCTATGTGTCTCTCTCTGTCTGACTGCTATGTGTCTCTCTCTGTCTGACTGCTATGTGTCTCTCTCTGTCTGACTGCTATGTGTCTCTCTCTGTCTGACTGCTATGTGTCTCTCTCTGTCTGACTGCTATGTGTCTCTCTCTGTCTGACTGCTATGTGTCTCTCTCTGTCTGACTGCTATGTGTCTCTCTCTGTCTGACTGCTATGTGTCTCTCTCTGTCTGACTGCTATGTGTCTCTCTCTGTCTGACTGCTATGTGTCTCTCTCTGTCTGACTGCTATGTTTCTCTCTGTCTGACTGCTATGTTTCTCTCTGTCTGACTGCTATGTTTCTCTCTGTCTGACTGCTATGTGTCTGACTGCTATGTGTCTGACTGCTATGTGTCTGACTGCTATGTGTCTGACTGCTATGTGTCTCTCTCTGTCTGACTGCTATGTGTCTCTCTCTGTCTGACTGCTATGTGTCTCTCTGTCTGACTGCTATGTCTCTCTGTCTGACTGCTATGTCTCTCTCTGTCTGACTGCTATGTGTCTCTCTCTGTCTGACTGCTATGTGTCTGACTGCTATGTGTCTCTGTCTGACTGACTGCTGTGTGTCTCTCTGTCTGACTGCTGTGTGTCTCTCTGTCTGACTGCTGTGTGTCTCCCTGTCTGACTGCTATGTGTCTCTCTCTGTCTGACTGCTATGTGTCTCTCTCTGTCTGACTGCTATGTGTCTCTCTCTGTCTGACTGCTATGTGTCTGACTGCTGTGTGTCTCCCTGTCTGACTGCTGTGTGTCTCCCTGTCTGACTGCTATGTGTCTCTCTCTGTCTGACTGCTATGTGTCTCTCTCTGTCTGACTGCTATGTGTCTCTCTCTGTCTGACTGCTATGTGTCTCTCTCTGTCTGACTGCTATGTGTCTCTCTCTGTCTGACTGCTATGTGTCTCTCTCTGTCTGACTGCTATGTGTCTCTCTCTGTCTGACTGCTATGTGTCTCTCTCTGTCTGACTGCTATGTGTCTCTCTCTGTCTGACTGCTATGTGTCTGACTGCTATGTGTCTCTCTCTGTCTGACTGCTGTGTGTCTCTGTCTGACTGCTATGTGTCTCTCTCTGTCTGACTGCTATGTGTCTGACTGCTATGTGTCTCTCTCTGTCTGACTGCTATGTGTCTGACTGCTATGTGTCTCTCTCTGTCTGACTGCTATGTGTCTCTCTGTCTGACTGCTATGTGTCTGTCTGACTGCTATGTGTCTCTCTCTGTCTGACTGCTATGTGTCTCTTTGTCTGACTGCTATGTGTCTGACTGCTATGTGTCTCTTTGTCTGACTGCTATGTGTCTCTGTCTGACTGCTATGTGTCTCTGTCTGACTAATATGTGTCTCTCTCTGTCTGACTGCTATGTGTCTCTCTCTGTCTGACTGCTATGTGTCTCTCTCTGTCTGACTGCTATGTGTCTCTCTCTGTCTGACTGCTATGTGTCTCTCTCTGTCTGACTGCTATGTGTCTCTCTCTGTCTGACTGCTATGTGTCTCTCTCTGTCTGACTGCTATGTGTCTGTGTCTTGGAGAATCTTCCCTAGTTTATCCTACAATACTGGACATGAATACTATTTGAAGTGGAGGTTAAGGCTCAGACACCAGGAAGACAGTGGAGGTTAAGGCTGAGACACCAGGAAGACAGTGGAGGTTAAGACTGAGACACCAGGAAGACAGTGGAGGTTAAGGCTAAGGCTGAGACACCAGGAAGACAGTGGAGGTTAAGGCTGAGACACCAGGAAGACAGTGGAGGTTAAGGCTGAGACACCAGGAAGACAGTGGAGGTTAAGGCTGAGACACCAGGAAGACAGTGGAGGTTAAGGCTGAGACACCAGGAAGACAGTGGAGGTTAAGGCTGAGACACCAGGAAGACAGTGGAGGTTAAGGCTGAGACACCAGGAAGACAGTGGAGGTTAAGGCTGAGACACCAGGAAGACAGTGGAGGTTAAGGCTGAGACACCAGGAAGACAGTGGAGGTTAAGGCTGAGACACCAGGAAGACAGTGGAGGTTAAGGCTGAGACACCAGGAAGACAGTGGAGGTTAAGGCTGAGACACCAGGAAGACAGTGGAGGTTAAGGCTGAGACACCAGGAAGACAGTGGAGGTTAAGGATGAGACACCAGTGGAGGTTAAGGCTGAGACACCAGGAAGACAGTGGAGGTTAAGGCTGAGACACCAGGAAGACAGTGGAGGTTAAGGCTGACATACCAGGAAGAAAGAGAACCGATTCAACATGTGGAATTGTCATGAAAATGAATGTAAAATGATGACCAGCCAGTGTCCTGGTAAGATTCAGTTCTGGTGTTTTTCTAAAGCATGTCTCTCTCTCTCTCTTCCCACCTCTCTCTCTCTTCCCCCCTCTCTCTCTCTTCCCCCCTCTCTCTCTCTTCCCCCCTCTCTCTCTCTTCCCACCTCTCTCTCTCTTCCCATCTCTCTCTTCCTCTCTCTCTCTAGGGAGACTACAATCCGGTCAAAACCAAAGTCCTCCACTTCAGTTTGAACCCTACGAGCATGGCCAAACAGCAGCGTGTGGAGGAAGTGGAGGCGCTGAGGGCAGAAGTGGAGTGTTTGAGGGAACGCCTCCGCTCACTGCAGACAGGGGGCGCTATCCCTCTTGCTGCTGCTGCAGGAGAGGCCAGCCTATGTCTGCCTCCCTCACAGGAGGTCCTGGGTAAGAGGAAACACACAGCTCACTGACAGCTTTTCACTGGTGACGGGCTGTTCTCTCGTTCAGGGTTTATGCAAAAACAAAACATCATTTATACTGGAGAACTGGCAAGCCTCTACTTCAGCCTCTCGACCTTCAGCCTCTCGACCTTCATCCTCTTTCTCGACCTTCATCTTTGTCATCCTCTCGCTCTCCCGTCGACCCCTCTCTCTCCCGTCTCTCTACCGTCGGCCCCTCTCTCTACCGTCGGCCCCTCTCTCTACCGTCGGCCCCTCTCTCTACCGTCGACCCCTCTCTCTACCGTCGGCCCCTCTCTCTCTACCGTCGGCCCCTCTCTCTCTACCGTCGGCCCCTCTCTCTCTACCGTCGGCCCCTCTCTCTCTACCGTCGGCCCCTCTCTCTCTACCGTCGGCCCCTCTCTCTACCGTCGGCCCCTCTCTCTGCCGTCGGCCCCTCTCTCTGCCGTCGGCCCCTCTCTCTGCCGTCGGCCCCTCTCTCTGCCGTCGGCCCCTCTCTCTGCCGTCGGCCCCTCTCTCTGCCGTCGGCCCCTCTCTCTGCCGTCGGCCCCTCTCTCTGCCGTCGGCCCCTCTCTCTGCCGTCGGCCCCTCTCTCTGCCGTCGGCCCCTCTCTCTGCCGTCGGCCCCTCTCTCTACCGTCGGCCCCTCTCTCTACCGTCGGCCCCTCTCTCTACCGTCGGC
The DNA here is from genome assembly GCF_021184085.1 of Oncorhynchus gorbuscha. Taxonomy (NCBI): domain Eukaryota; kingdom Metazoa; phylum Chordata; class Actinopteri; order Salmoniformes; family Salmonidae; genus Oncorhynchus; species Oncorhynchus gorbuscha. The sequence goes on along the minus strand of NW_025746598.1, from coordinate 23,805 downwards.
CCCTCTCTCTACCGTCGGCCCCTCTCTCTACCGTCGGCCCCTCTCTCTACCGTCGGCCCCTCTCTCTACCGTCGGCCCCTCTCTCTACCGTCGGCCCCTCTCTACCGTCGGCCCCTCTCTACCGTCGGCCCCTCTCTACCGTCGGCCCCTCTCTACCGTCGGCCCCTCTCTACCGTCGGCCCCTCTCTACCGTCGGCCCCTCTCTACCGTCGGCCCCTCTCTACCGTCGGCCCCTCTCTACCGTCGGCCCCCTCTCTACCGTCGGCCCCCTCTCTACCGGCCCCCTCGGCCCCCTCTCTACCGTCGGCCCCCTCTCTACCGTCGGCCCCCTCTCTACCGTCGGCCCCCTCTCTACCGTCGGCCCCCTCTCTACCGTCCCCTCTACCGCCCCCCCTCTCTGCCGTCGGCCCCCTCTCTGCCGTCGGCCCCTCTCTCTGCCGTCGGCCCCTCTCTCCGCCGTCCTCTCTGCCCCCCCCTCTCTGCCGTCGGCCCCTCTCTCCGCCGTCGGCCCCCTCTCTGCCGTCGGCCCCTCTCTCCGCCGTCGGCCCCCTCTCCGCCGTCGGCCCCTCTCTCTACCGTCGGCCCCTCTCTCTACCGTCGGCCCCTCTCTCTGCAGCCGGCCCCTCTCTCCGCCGTCGGCCCCTCTCTCCGCCGTCGGCCCCTCTCTCCGCCGTCGGCCCCTCGCTCTACCGTCGGCCCCTCTCTCTACCTCTATTCTGTCTCATGTCTTTCTCCTCTCTCTCCACCTTAATTCTCTGACTGCTGTGGCTAGCTAGTGGACTGCTGTGGCTAGCTAGTGGACTGCTGTGGCTAGCTAGGTGGACTGCTGTGGCTGGCTAGGTGGACTGCTTTGGCTAGCTAGGTGGACTGCTTTGGCTAGCTAGGTGGACTGCTGTGGCTAGCTAGGTGGACTGCTGTGGCTAGCTAGGTGGACTGCTGTGGCTAGCTAGGTGGACTGCTGTGGCTAGCTAGGTGGACTGCTGTGGCTAGCTAGGTGGACTGCTGTGGCTAGCTAGTGGACTGCTGTGGCTAGCTAGTGGACTGCTGTGGCTAGCTAGTGGACTGCTGTGGCTAGCTAGCGGACTGCTGTGGCTAGCTAGCGGACTGCTGTGGCTAGCTAGGTGGACTGCTGCGGCTGTCTAGTGGACTGCTGCGGCTGTCTAGTGGACTGCTGCGGCTGGCTAGTGGACTGCTGCGGCTAGCTAGGTGGACTGCTGCGGCTAGCTAGGTGGACTGCTGCGGCTAGCTAGGTGGACTGCTGCGGCTAGCTAGGTGGACTGCTGTGGCTAGCTAGGTGGACTGCTGTGGCTGGCTAGCGGACTGCTGCGGCTAGCTAGGTGGACTGCTGCGGCTAGCTAGGTGGACTGCTGTGGCTAGCTAGTGGACTGCTGCGGCTAGCTAGGTGGACTGCTGCGGCTAGCTAGTGGACTGCTGTGGCTAGCTAGTGGACTGCTGTGGCTAGCTAGCGGACTGCTGTGGCTAGCTAGTGGACTGCTGTGGCTAGCTAGTGGACTGCTGTGGCTAGCTAGGTGGACTGCTGTGGCTAGCTAGCGGACTGCTGTGGCTAGCTAGGTGGACTCCTGTGGCTAGCTGGTGGACTCCTGTGGCTAGCTAGTGGACTGCTGTGGCTAGCTAGTGGACTGCTGTGGCTAGCTAGGTGGACTGCTGTGGCTAGCTAGTGGACTGCTGTGGCTAGCTAGGTGGACTGCTGTGGCTGGCTGGCGGACTGCTGCGGCTAGCGGACTGCTGCGGCTAGCTAGGTGGACTGCTGCGGCTGGCTGGCGGACTGCTGCGGCTGGCTGGCGGACTGCTGCGGCTGGCTGGCGGACTGCTGCGGCTGGCTAGCGGACTGCTGCGGCTAGCTAGGTGGACTACTGCGGCTGGCTGGCGGACTGCTGCGGCTAGCTGGCGGAGTGCTGTGGCTAGCTGGCTGGCCAGAGAGGACTCGTATTTTCCTTTGAGGCTTTAAGTGTTCTTACACCGCTTCTGAACGTTCAGCGAGGAAACGGACATGGCAGCGTTGTTGTCACCGTAGCTTGTTACATAACTTCTGAGTGATAGGAAGCACGAGCACCACCACCAATCAGCCTCCACCACCGCCTGCCGTTACTATGACAACTAGCGTAGGCGTGTCAGCCAATGACTGCTGCGTGAACACACACATCTGATTTTGGTGTTTGTAACATGGTGTTTGGACAGCCAGTATCCCAAAACAGATTTGAGCATTAATGCCTGCAGTGTGAACACGGCTTTAGTTACCCCTGGAGAGAGACTGAAACTCACTGTAGAAATGGGCTGTTTATACACACGCACGCACACACACACACACACACAGACTGAACACAGAAATGGTCTGTTTTAGGGAAAGGGAACGTCAGAGGACCTAGAGAATGAGAAATGGACAGACAGAGGAGAAACAAAGAAAAGTGTGGAGAGGGAAGAATTGGAGAGAGGGAAGAATTGGAGAGAGGGAAGAATTGGAGAGAGGGAAGAATTGGAGAGAGGGAAGAATTGGAGAGAGGGAAGAATTGGAGAGAGGGAAGAATTGGAGAGAGGGAAGAATTGGAGAGAGGGAAGAATTGGAGAGAGGGAAGAATTGGAGAGAGGGAGGACAAGGGAGGACAAGGGAGGAGAGAGGGAGGACAAGGGAGGGAGGAGAGAGGGAGGAGAGAGGGAGGACAAGGGAGGACAAGGGAGGAGAGAGGGAGGAGAGAGGGAGGAGGGAGGAGAGAGGGAGGGAGGAGAGAGGGAGGGAGGAGAGAGGGAGGACAAGGGAGGAGAGAGGGAGGACAAGGGAGGAGAGAGGGAGGACAAGGCAGGAGAGCGGGAGGACAAGGGAAGAGAGAGGGAGGACAAGGGAGGGAGGAGAGAGGCAGGAGAGGGGGAGGACAAGGGAGGGCGGAGAGAGGGAGGGCGGAGAGAGGGAGGACGGAGAGAGGGAGGACGAGGGAGGAGAGGGGGAGGGCAGGAGAGGGGGAGGGCGGAGAGAGGGAGGACAAGGGAGGGAGGACAAGGGAGGGCGGAGAGAGGGAGGACAAGGGAGGGCGGAGAGAGGGAGGACAAGGGAGGGCGGAGAGAGGGAGGACAAGGGAGGGCGGAGAGAGGGAGGACAAGGGAGGGCGGAGAGAGGGAGGACAAGGGAGGGAGGAGAGGGGGAGAGAGGGAGGACGGGCGGAGAGAGGGAGGACGGGCGGAGAGAGGGAGGACGGGGCGGAGAGAGGGAGGACGGGGCGGAGAGAGGGAGGACGGGGGCGGAGAGAGGGGAGGACGGGGGCGGAGAGAGGGAGGACGGGGCGGAGAGAGGGAGGACGGGGCGGAGAGAGGGAGGACGGGGCGGAGAGGGAGGACGGGGAGGAGAGAGAGACAGGGAGGAGAGAGAGACAGGGAGGAGAGAACGAGGGAGGAGAGCGGGAGGACAAGGGAGGAGATGAAGTAGAGAGGAGAGGAGCAGAGACGTGATTATGAGTAATCTGGAGGGTGAGGAGTATCACGTTATGAATAAAGCATGTAATTACCCTCACGCTGTCAACGGCTGTCTGTGTCATTGTTCATTGTTGTGATTATGTGGCGTTGACTACACAGTCATTCAGTTGTTCCATTAGGCTCTGTTCCCCCTCGACCCACACCACTCCTTCTGAACTATGGAACATTCACTGCTGTGTCAATAATTGATCAGATTCCAGGCAGGCCCATTTCTCTGGCTTGGAGAGGCTGTTCCAGATGCTACCCTGTTCCCTAGGTAGTACACTCCTCTTGACCTGGGAGCCTGTGGGTACTACAAGGGGAATATGGTGTTCCAGATGCTACCCTGTTCCCTAGGTAGTACACTCCTCTTGACCTGGGAGCCTGTGGGTACTACAAGGGGAATATGGTGTTCCAAATGCTACCCTGTTCCCTAGGTAGTACACTCCTCTTGACCTGGGAGCCTGTGGGTACTACAAGGGGAATATGGTGTTCCATTTACATTTACATTTAAGTCATTTAGCAGACAGATGCTACCCTGTTCCCTAGGTAGTACACTCCTCTTGACCTGGGAGCCTGTGGGTACTACAAGGGGAATATGGTGTTCCAGATGCTACCCAAATTGATTTCAGACTTAATTGAACTAATTATTCCTGTCTATTCTCCTCTCCACCTCTTCTCTCCTTCTCTCCTCTCCTTTTCTCCTCTCCTTTTCTCCTCTCCTTTTCTCCTCTCCACCTCTTCTCTCCACCTCTCTCCTCTCCTTCTCTTCTCTCCACCTCTTCTCTCCACCTCTCCTCTCACCTCTCCTCTCACCTCTCCTCTCACCTCTCCTCTCACCTCTCCTCTCCACCTCTTCTCTCCACCTCTTCTCTCCACCTCTTCTCTCCACCTCTTCTCTCCACCTCTTCTCTCCACCTCTTCTCTCCACCTCTTCTCTCCACCTCTTCTCTCCACCTCTTCTCTCCACCTCTTCTCTCCACCTCTTCTCTCCTCTCCACCTCTCTCCTCTCACCTCTTCTCTCCACCTCTTCTCTCCACCTCTCCTCTCCACCTCTCACCACCTCTTCTCTCCTCTCCACCTCTCCTCTCTCCACCTCTTCTCTCCTCTCCACCTCTCTTCTCTCCACCTCTTCTCTCCTCTCCACCTCTTCTCTCCTCTCCACCTCTTCTCTCCACCTCTCCTCTCCTCTCCACCTCTTCTCTCCTCTCCACCTCTTCTCTCCTCTCCACCTCTTCTCTCCTCTCCACCTCTCCTCTCCTCTCCACCTCTTCTCTCCTCTCCACCTCTTCTCTCCACCTCTCCTCTCCTCTCCACCTCTTCTCTCCTCTCCACCTCTTCTCTCCACCTCTCCTCTCCTCTCCACCTCTTCTCTCCTCTCCACCTCTTCTCTCCTCTCCACCGCTTCTCTTCTCTCTCCACCTCTTCTCTCCTCTCCACCTCTTCTCTCCTCTCCACCTCTTCTCTCCTCTCCACCTCTTCTCTCCTCTCCACCTCTTCTCTCCTCTCCACCTCTTCTCTCCTCTCCACCTCTTCTCTCCTCTCCACCTCTTCTCTCCTCTCCACCTCTTCTCTTCTCTCTCCACCTCTTCTCTTCTCTCTCCACCTCCACCTCTTCTCTCCTCTCCACCTCTTCTCTCCTCTCCACCTCTTCTCTCCTCTCCACCTCTTCTCTCCTCTCCACCTCTTCTCTCCTCTCCACCTCTTCTCTCCTCTCCACCTCTTCTCTCCTCTCCACCTCTTCTCTCCTCTCCACCTCTTCTCTCCTCTCCACCTCTTCTCTTCTCTCTCCACCTCTTCTCTTCTCTCTCCACCTCCACTTCTTCTCTCCTCTCCACCTCTCCTCTCCACCTCTTCTCCACCGTCTTTTCTCTTCACCTCATCTCACCTCCACCTCGTCTCCACCATCTCCTCTTCTCCCCTCTCCTCTCCCTCTCCACCTCTTCTCTCCACCTCTTCTCTCCACCTCTTCTCTCCACCTCTTCTCTCCACCTCTTCTCTCCACCTCTTCTCTCCACCTCTCCTCCACCTCTCTCCTCTCCACCTCTCTCCTCTCCACCTCTCTCCGCTCCACTTCTTCTCTCCTCTCCACTTCTTCTCTCCTCTCCACCTCTTCTCTCCTCTCCACCTCTTCTCTCCTCTCTCCACCTCCACCTCTTCTCTCCACCTCTCTCCTCTCCACCTCTCTCCTCTCCACCTCTTCTCTCCTCTCCACTGCTTCTCTCCTCTCCACCTCTTCTCTCCTCTCTCCACCTCCACCTCTTCTCTCCACCTCTCTCCTCTCCACCTCTTCTCTCCTCTCTCCACCTCCACCTCTTCTCTCCACCTCTCTCCTCTCCACCTCTTCTCTCCTCTCCACCTCTTCTCTCCTCTCTCCACCTCCACCTCTTCTCTCCACCTCTCTCCACCTCCACCTTTTCTCTCCTCTCCACCTCTCTCCTCTCACCTCTCCTCTCCTCCTCTCCACCTCTCCTCTCCACCTCTCTCCTCTCCACCTCTTCTCTCCTCTCCACCTCTTCTCTCCTCTCCACCTCTTCTCTCCTCTCCACCTCTTCTCTCCTCTCCACCTCTCTCCTCTCCACCTCTCTCCTCTCCACCTCTCTCCACCTCCACCTCTTCTCTCCTCTCACACTCTCCTCTCACCTCTCCTCTCCACCTCTCCCTCTCACCTCTCCTCTCCACCTCTCCTCTCCACCTCTCCTCTCCACCTCTCTCCTCTCCACCTCTCTCCTCTCCACCTCTCTCCTCTCCACCTCTCTCCTCTCCACCTCTCCACCTCTCCACCTCTCCACCTCTCTCCTCTCCACCCTCTCCTCTCCACCCCTCTCCTCTCCACCCCTCTCCTCTCCACCTCTCTCCTCTCCACCTCTCTCCTCTCCACCTCTCTCCTCTCCACCTCTCTCCTCTCCACCTCTCTCCTCTCCACCTCTCTCCTCTCCACCTTTTCTCATCTTTCCACCTCTTCTCTTCTCTCTCCACCTCTTCTCTCCTCTCCACCTCTTCTCTCCTCTCCACCTCTTCTCTCCTCTCCACCTCTTCTCTCCTCTCCACCTCTTCTCTTCTCTCTCCACCTCCACCTCTTCTCTCTTCACCTCTTCTCTCCTCTCCTTCTCTTCTCTCTCCACCTCTTCTCTTCTCTCTCCACCTCTTCTCTCCTCTCCACCTCTTCTCTCCTCTCCACCTCTCTTTTCTCCACCTCTTCTCTCCTCTCCACCACTTCTTTCCACCTCTTCTCTTCTCTCTCCACCTCCACCTCTTCTCTCCTCTCCACTTCTTCTCTCCTCTCTCCTCTCCACCTCTTCTCCACCCTCTTTTCTCTTCACCTCATCTCACCTCCACCTCGTCTCCACCCTCTCCTCCTCTTCTCCTCTCTTCCACCTCCTCTCTTCTCCCTCTCTTCTTCACCACCTCTTATCTCCTCTCGTTTCCCCTCTCCTCCACCTTTTCTCTCCTTTCTCCTCTCCTCCAACTCCTCTCTCCTCTCCACCTTTTCTCTCCTCTCCTCCACCTTTTCTCTCCTCTCTCCTCTCCTCCACCTCCTCTCTCCTCTCCCCGCCTCTTCTACTTTTCCTTCCTCTCCTCCCCTCTTCTTGTCTCCTCTCTCCTAATCACTGCATAGTGACTCTGTTTAACGTTAAGGGACTGTTCTGTGTTCTACATGTAGCTTAACACGACTGTTCTGTGTTGTAGATCTGCGTAAACAGATGGAAACAGCTGAACTGAAGAACCAGCGGTTGAAGGAGGTGTGGAATGTTGTATTACATAGAAAATAAACATGTTTTATCCCCTTTCTTCCTCGTACACATCTTATTCCTCTCCTCTACCTCATCCCTCTCTCCTCTACCTCATCCCTCTCTCCTCTACCTCTCTCCTCTACCTCTCTCCTCTACCTCTCTCCTCTACCTCTCTCCTCTACCTCATCCCTCTCTCCTCTACCTCTCTCCTCTACATCATCTCTCTCTCCTTTACCTCATCCCTCTCTCCTCTACCTCATCCCCCTCTCTCCTCTACCTCATCCCCCTCTCTCCTCTACCTCATCTCTCTCTCCTCTACCTCATCTCTCTCTCTCCTCTACCTCATCTCTCTCTCTCCTCTACCTCATCTCTCTCTCTCCTTTACCTCATCCCTCTCTCCTCCACCTCATCTCTCTCTCTCCTCTACCTCATCTCTCTCTCCTCTACCTCATCTCTCTCTCTCCTCTACCTCATCTCTCTCTCCTCTACCTCATCTCTCTCTCTCCTCTACCTCCTCTCTCTCTCCTCTACCTCCTCTCTCTCTCCTCTACCTCCTCTCTCTCTCTCCTCTACCTCCTCTCTCTCTCTCTCCTCTACCTCCTCTCTCTCTCCTCTACCTCTCTCCTCTACCTCATCCCTCTCTCCTCTACCTCATCCCTCTCTCCTCTACCTCTCTCCTCTACCTCATCCCTCTCTTCTCTACCTCTCTCCTCTACCTCTCTCCTCTACCTCCTCTCTCTCTCTCTCTCCTCTACCTCATCTCTCTTTCTCCTCTACCTCATCTCTCTCTCTCTCCTCTACCTCATCTCTCTCTCTCCTCTACCTCATCCCTCTCTCTCCTCTACCTCATCCCTCTCTCTCCTCTACCTCATCCCTCTCTCTCCTCTACCTCATCCCTCTCTCTCCTCTACCTCATCCCTCTCTCTCCTCTACCTCATCTCTCTCTCTCCTCCACCTCATCTCTCTCTCTCCTCCACCTCATCTCTCTCCTCTCCCTCATCTCTCTCTCTCCTCTACCTCATCTCTCTCTCTCCTCTACCTCATCCCTCTCTCTCCTCTACCTCATCCCTCTCTCTCCTCTACCTCATCCCTCTCTCTCTCGCCTCTACCTCATCTCTTCTGATGAGTGTGAGTGACGGAGAGACTATTGTAAACCAGTGTTGTATCTGTGTTGTTGCCAGGTGTTCCAGAGGAAGATTCAGGAGTTCAGGACGGTGTGTTATGTTCTGACCGGCTATCAGATAGACATCACTACTGAGAACCAGTACAGGCTGACCTCTGTCTACGCTGAACACATGGACGACTCTCTACTGTTTAAGGTACAAACACACAAGGTGACCAGACGGTTAGAGTGTTGGGCCAGTAACCAATTAGCGAACCGTCAAGGTGGCCAAGCGGTTAGTGTTGGGCCAGTAACCAATCAGCGAACCGTCAAGGTGGCCAAGCGGTTAGAGTGTTGGGCCAGTAACCAATCAGCGAACCGACAAGGTGACCAGACGGTTAGAGTGTTGGGCCAGTAACCAATCAGCGAACCGTCAAGGTGGCCAAGCGGTTAGAGTGTTGGGCCAGTAACCAATCAGCGAACCGACAAGGTGACCAGACGGTTAGAGTGTTGGGCCAGTAACCAATCAGCGAACCGTCAAGGTGGCCAAGCGGTTAGAGTGTTGGGCCAGTAACCAATCAGCGAACCGACAAGGTGAAAAATCTGTCTGTGACCTTGACCGAGGCACTTAACCCATTCACATGTGTGTGTCTTAACACATACTGGGGCGGCAGGGTAGCCTAGTGGTTAGAGTGTAGAGGTGGCAGGGTAACCTAGTGGTTAGAGTGTAGAGGTGGCAGGGTAGCCTAGTGGTTAGAGTGTAGAGGTGGCAGGGTAGCCTAGTGGTTAGAGTGTAGAGGTGGCAGGGTAGCCTGGTGGTTAGAGTGTAGAGGTGGCAGGGTAGTCTGGTGGTTAGAGTGTAGAGGTGGCAGGGTAGTCTAGTGGTTAGAGTGTAGAGGTGGCAGGTAGCCTAGTGGTTAGAGTGTAGAGGTGGCAGGTAGCCTAGTGGTTAGAGTGTAGAGGTGGCAGGGTAGCCTAGTGGTTAGAGTGTAGAGGTGGCAGGGTAGCCTAGTGGTTAGAGTGTATCGGAGGCAGGGTAGCCTGGTGGTTAGAGTGTAGAGGTGGCAGGGTAGCCTAGTGGTTAGAGTGTAGAGGTGGCAGGGTAGCCTAGTGGTTAGAGTGTAGAGGTGGCAGGGTAGCCTAGTGGTTAGAGTGTAGAGGTGGCAGGGTAGCCTAGTGGTTAGAGTGTAGAGGTGGCAGGGTAGCCTAGTGGTTAGAGTGTAGAGGTGGCAGGGTAGCCTGGTGGTTAGAGTGTAGAGGTGGCAGGGTAGCCTGGTGGTTAGAGTGTAGAGGTGGCAGGGTAGTCTGGTGGTTAGAGTGTAGAGGTGGCAGGGTAGCCTGGTGGTTAGAGTGTAGAGGTGGCAGGGTAGCCTGGTGGTTAGAGTGTAGAGGTGGCAGGGTAGCCTAGTGGTTAGAGTGTAGAGGTGGCAGGGTAGCCTAGTGGTTAGAGTGTAGAGGTGGCAGGGTAGCCTGGTGGTTAGAGTGTAGAGGTGGCAGGGTAGCCTAGTGGTTAGAGTGTAGAGGTGGCAGGGTAGCCTAGTGGTTAGAGTGTAGAGGTGGCAGGGTAGCCTAGTGGTTAGAGCGTAGAGGTGGCAGGGTAGCCTAGTGGTTAGAGCGTAGAGGTGGCAGGGTAGCCTGGTGGTTAGAGCGTAGAGGTGGCAGGGTAGCCTGGTGGTTAGAGCGTAGAGGTGGCAGGTAGCCTAGTGGTTAGAGCGTAGAGGTGGCAGGGTAGCCTAGTGGTTAGAGTGTAGAGGTGGCAGGGTAGCCTAGTGGTTAGAGCGTAGAGGTGGCAGGGTAGCCTGGTGGTTAGAGCGTAGAGGTGGCAGGGTAGCCTAGTGGTTAGAGCGTAGAGGTGGCAGGGTAGCCTAGTGGTTAGAGTGTAGAGGTGGCAGGGTAGCCTAGTGGTTAGAGTGTAGAGGCGGCAGGTAGCCTAGTGGTTAGAGTGTAGAGGTGGCAGGGTAGCCTAGTGGTTAGAGTGTAGAGGTGGCAGGGTAGCCTAGTGGTTAGAGTGTAGAGGTGGCAGGGTAGCCTGGTGGTTAGTGTGTAGAGGTGGCAGGGTAGCCTAGTGGTTAGAGTGTAGAGGTGGCAGGGTAGCCTAGTGGTTAGAGTGTAGAGGTGGCAGGGTAGCCTAGTGGTTAGAGTGTAGAGGTGGCAGGGTAGCCTAGTGGTTAGAGTGTAGAGGTGGCAGGTAGCCTAGTGGTTAGAGTGTAGAGGTGGCAGGGTAGCCTAGTGGTTAGAGTGTAGAGGTGGCAGGGTAGCCTGGTGGTTAGAGTGTAGAGGTGGCAGGGTAGCCTAGTGGTTAGAGTGTAGAGGTGGCAGGGTAGCCTGGTGGTTAGAGTGTAGAGGAGGCAGGGTAGTCTAGTGGTTAGAGTGTAGAGGTGGCAGGGTAGTCTAGTGGTTAGAGTGTAGAGGTGGCAGGGTAGCCTGGTGGTTAGAGTGTAGAGGTGGCAGGTAGTCTAGTGGTTAGAGTGTAGAGGAGGCAGGGTAGTCTAGTGGTTAGAGTGTAGAGGTGGCAGGGTAGTCTAGTGGTTAGAGTGTAGAGGTGGCAGGGTAGCCTGGTGGTTAGAGTGTAGAGGTGGCAGGGTAGCCTAGTGGTTAGAGTGTAGAGGTGGCAGGGTAGCCTGGTGGTTAGAGTGTAGAGGTGGCAGGGTAGCCTGGTGGTTAGAGTGTAGAGGTGGCAGGGTAGCCTAGTGGTTAGAGTGTAGAGGTGGCAGGGTAGCCTAGTGGTTAGAGTGTAGAGGTGGCAGGGTAGCCTAGTGGTTAGAGTGTAGAGGAGGCAGGTAGCCTGGTGGTTAGAGTGTAGAGGTGGCAGGGTAGCCTAGTGGTTAGAGTGTAGAGGTGGCAGGGTAGCCTAGTGGTTAGAGTGTAGAGGTGGCAGGGTAGTCTAGTGGTTAGAGTGTAGAGGTGGCAGGGTAGTCTAGTGGTTAGAGTGTAGAGGTGGCAGGGTAGCCTAGTGGTTAGAGTGTAGAGGTGGCAGGGTAGTCTAGTGGTTAGAGTGTAGAGGAGGCAGGTAGCCTAGTGGTTAGAGTGTAGAGGTGGCAGGGTAGCCTAGTGGTTAGAGTGTAGAGGTGGCAGGGTAGTCTAGTGGTTAGAGTGTAGAGGTGGCAGGGTAGTCTAGTGGTTAGAGTGTAGAGGTGGCAGGGTAGTCTAGTGGTTAGAGTGTAGAGGTGGCAGGGTAGCCTAGTGGTTAGAGTGTAGAGGTGGCAGGGTAGTCTAGTGGTTAGAGTGTAGAGGTGGCAGGGTAGTCTAGTGGTTAGAGTGTAGAGGTGGCAGGGTAGCCTAGTGGTTAGAGTGTAGAGGTGGCAGGGTAGTCTAGTGGTTAGAGTGTAGAGGTGGCAGGGTAGCCTGGTGGTTAGAGTGTAGAGGTGGCAGGGTAGCCTAGTGGTTAGAGTGTAGAGGTGGCAGGGTAGCCTAGTGGTTAGAGTGTTGGACAAGTAACCAAAAGGTTGCAAGTTCAAATCCCCAATGCGTGTACTAATACATACTGGTACATGCGTGTATTAATACATACTGGTACATGTGTATATTAATACATACTGGTACATGTGTACATTAATACATACCGGTACATGTGTACATTAATACATACTGGTACATGTGTACATTGATACATACAGGAGAGATGGAGGGATGAAAGGAGAGATGAAAGGAGAGACGGAGGGATGAAAGGAGAGACGGAGGGATGAAAGGAGAGACGGAGGGATGAAAGGAGAGACGGAGGGATGAAAGGAGAGACGGAGGGATGAAAGGAGAGACGGAGGGATGAAAGGAGAGACGGAGGGATGAAAGGAGAGACGGAGGGATGAAAGGAGAGACGGAGGGATGAAAGGAGAGACGGAGGGATGAAAGGAGAGACGGAGGGATGAAAGGAGAGACGGAGGGATGAAAGGAGAGACGGAGGGATGAAAGGAGAGACGGAGGGATGAAAGGAGAGACGGAGGGATGAAAGGAGAGACGGAGGGATGAAAGGAGAGACGGAGGGATGAAAGGAGAGACGGGGATGAAAGGAGAGACGGGGGGATGAAAGGAGAGACGGGGGGATGAAAGGAGAGACGGGGGATGAAAGGAGAGACGGGGGATGAAAGGAGAGACGGGGGGATGAAAGGAGAGACGGGGGATGAAAGGAGAGACGGAGGGATGAAAGGAGAGACGGAGGGATGAAAGGAGAGACGGAGGGATGAAAGGAGAGACGGAGGGATGAAAGGAGAGACGGAGGGATGAAAGGAGAGACGGAGGGATGAAAGGAGAGACGGAGGGATGAAAGGAGAGACGGAGGGATGAAAGGAGAGACGGAGGGATGAAAGGAGAGACGGAGGGATGAAAGGAGAGACGGAGGGATGAAAGGAGAGACGGAGGGATGAAAGGAGAGACGGAGGGATGAAAGGAGAGACGGAGGGATGAAAGGAGAGACGGAGGGATGAAAGGAGGGATGAAAGGAGAGACGGGGGATGAATGGAGAGACTGGGGGATGAATGGAGAGACTGGGGGATGAATGGAGAGACTGGGGGATGAATGGGGGATGAATGGGGAGACGGGGGATGAATGGGGAGACGGGGGATGAATGGAGAGACGGGGGATGAATGGAGAGACGGGGGGGATGAATGGAGAGACGGGGGATGAATGGAGAGACGGGGGGATGAATGGAGAGACGGGGGATGAATGGAGAGACGGGGGGATGAATGGAGAGACGGGGGGATGAATGGAGAGACGGGGGATGAATGGAGAGACCGAGGGATGAATGGGGAGACCGAGGGATGAATGGGGAGACCGAGGGATGAATGAACTCTGCGTATCAAATCAGTGGCAGATTGAAAAGAGAACAGGTGAAGATGGCAGGAGAATGTCATTAATTAAGGACTGGTAGAAAGAGGAGAAGAGAGGGAGAGGGTTAGAGAGAGGAGAAGAGAGGGAGGGGGTTAGAGAGAGGAGATGAGAGGGAGAGGGTTAGAGAGAGGAGAAGAGAGGGAGAGGGTTAGAGAGAGGAGATGAGAGGGAGGGGGGTTAGAGAGAGGAGATGAGAGGGAGGGGGGTTAGAGAGAGGAGATGAGAGGGAGGGGGTTAGAAAGAGGAGATGAGAGGGAGGGGGGTTAGAGAGAGATGAGAGGGAGGGGGGGTTAGAGAGAGGAGATGGGAGAGAGGGAGGGGAGGTTCTTAAAGGACCACGAACTTCGTTTTGAGGGTTCGTTAAGCTTTATTTGGGTTTTAGTGTGTCTTCTCTCCAGTGTGTTAAATCCTCAGAGAGCCACCTGCGACCCTGTCAGGGAAGATGATTCACTGTCAATATTTATTAACCTCAGCTCAAGTACTCCTCCTCTCTCGCGCTCTCTCTCTCGCTCGCTCGTGCTGTCTCGCTCTCTCAAATCATTTCAATTTATTCAAGTTAAGGGCTTTATTGGCATGGGAAGCATATGTTGACATTGCCAAAGCAAGTAAACTAGATAATAAACAAAAGTGAAATAAACAATACAATTGAACAGTAAACACTCACAGAAGTTCCAAAAGAATA
>NW_025746598.1:0-5000 GCF_021184085.1 Oncorhynchus gorbuscha | reverse complement strand
CTTTCTGACGGAAAGAGGTGTTTTGTGATTTAACCCCCCAGAGTTCAGCGTTGTACCAATTACAGACTGGAAAAAGGGTTGTTGTTTGACCTTTCTGATGGAAAGAGGTGTTTTGTGATTTAACCCCCCAGAGTTCAGCGTTGTACCAATAACAGACTGGAAAAAGGGTTGTTGTTTGACCTTTCTGACGGAAAGAGGTGTTTTGTGATTTAACCCCCCAGAGTTCAGCGTTGTACCAATTACAGACTGGAAAAAGGGTTGTTGTTTGACCTTTCTGATGGAAAGAGGTGTTTTGTGATTTAATCCCCCAGAGTTCAGCGTTGTACCAATAACAGACTGGAAAATGGGTTGTTGTTTGACCTTTCTGATGGAAAGAGGTGTTTTGTGATTTAACCCCCCAGAGTTCAGCGTTGTACCAATAACAGACTGGAAAAAGGGTTGTTGTTTGACCTTTCTGACGGAATGAGGTGTTTTGTGATTTAACCCCCCAGAGTTCAGCGTTGTACCAATAACAGACTGGAAAAATGGTTGTTGTTTGACCTTTCTGACGGAAAGAGGTGTTTTGTGTGATTGTGTTCTTTCCTGGATGACTTTAGACAGTGGAGGCCCATTGGACAGGTTACGCTGCTCGTGACTCGTTTCAGGGCTGCACAATATGGGGCCATGTCATTGTTCTAATTATGTGGTTGGTGTTTAGCATCACAGTGGAAATGACCAGGAAACCACAGCACCAGGTATAGTAGAAACCACAGCACCATGGATAATAGAAACCACAGCACCAGGTCAGGTATAGCAGAACCCACAGCACCAGGTATAGTAGAACCCACAGCACCAGGTCAGATATAGTAGAAACCACAGCACCAGGTCAGATATAGTAGAAACCACAGCACCAGGTATAGTAGAACCCACAGCACCAGGTCAGGTATAGTAGAACCCACAGCACCAGGTATAGTAGAACCCACAGCACCAGGCCAGGTATAGTAGAACCCACAGCACCAGGTATAGTAGAAACCACAGCACCAGGTCAGGGATAGTAGAAACCACAGAACCAGGTATCATAGAAACCACAGCACCATGTATAGTAGAAACCATAGCACCAGGTATAGTAGAAACCACAGCACCAGGTCAGGTATAGTAGAAACCATAGCACCAGGTATAGTAGAAACCACAGCACCAGGTCAGGGATAGTAGAAACCACAGAACCAGGTATCATAGAAACCACAGCACCATGTATAGTAGAAACCATAGCACCAGGTATAGTAGAAACCACAGCACCAGGTCAGGTATAGTAGAAACCATAGCACCAGGTATAGTAGAAACCACAGCACCAGGTATAGTAGAAACCACAGCACCAGGTATAGTAGAACCCACAGCACCAGGTCAGGTATAGTAGAACCCACAGCACCAGGTATAGTAGAACCCACAGCACCAGGTCAGGTATAGTAGAAACCGCAGCACCGGGTATAGTAGAAACCGCAGCACCAGGTATAGTAGAAACCACAGCACCAGGTATAGTAGAACCCACAGCACCAGGTATAGTAGAACCCACAGCACCAGGTCAGGTATAGTAGAACCCACAGCACCAGGTCAGGTATAGTAGAAACCGCAGCACCGGGTATAGTAGAAACCGCAGCACCGGGTATAGTAGAAACCGCAGCACCAGGTATAGTAGAAACCGCAGCACCAGGTATAGTAGAAACCGCAGCACCAGGTATAGTAGAATCCGCAGCACCAGGTATAGTAGAAACCGCAGCACCAGGTATAGTAGAAACCGCAGCACCAGGTCAGATATAGTAGAAACCACAGCACCAGGTATAGTAGAAACCACAGCACCAGGTATAGTAGAAACCACAGCACCAGGTCAGGTATAGTAGAACCCACAGCACCAGGTATAGTAGAACCCACAGCACCAGGTATAGTAGAAACCACAAACACCAGGTATAGTAGAAACCACAGCACCAGGTATAGTAGAAACCACAGCACCAGGTATAGTAGAAACCACAGCACCAGGTATAGTAGAAACCACAGCACCAGGTATAGTAGAAACCGCAGCACCAGGTATAGTAGAAACCGCAGCACCAGTTATAGTAGAAACCGCAGCACCCGGTATAGTAGAAACCGCAGCACCAGGTATAGTAGAAACCGCAGCACCAGGTATAGTAGAAACCGCAGCAGCAGGTATAGTAGAAACCGCAGCACCGGGTATAGTAGAAACCGCAGCACCGGGTATAGTAGAAACCGCAGCACCGGGTATAGTAGAAACCGCAGCACCGGGTATAGTAGAAACCGCAGCACCGGGTATAGTAGAAACCGCAGCACCGGGTATAGTAGAAACCGCAGCACCGGGTATAGTAGAAACCGCAGCACCGGGTATAGTAGAAACCGCAGCACCAGGTCAGATATAGTAGAAACCGCAGCACCAGGTCAGATATAGTAGAAACCACAGCACCAGGTATAGTAGAAACCACAACACCAGGTCAGATATAGTAGAAACCACAGCACCAGGTCAGATATAGTAGAAACCACAGTGTTCCCAGAGGACCTTGGTTATGTTTCAATAGATGTGACAGATTTGTCTTCCTGACTATAGTCTTTGCTAGACAGATTTGTCCTCCTAGCTCTGTAGTCTTTGCTAGACAGATTTGTCCTCCTGGCTCTGTAGTCTTTGCTAGACAGATTTGTCCTCCTGGCTCTGTAGTCTTTGCTAGACAGATTTGTCCTCCTGGCTCTGTAGTCTTTGCTAGACAGATTTGTCCCCCTGGCTCTGTAGTCTTTGCTAGACAGATTTGTACTCCTAGCTCTGTAGTCTTTGCTAGACAGATTTGTCCTCCTGGCTCTGTAGTCTTTGCTAGACAGATTTGTCCTCCTGGCTCTGTAGTCTTTGCTAGACAGATTTGTCCTCCTGGCTCTGTAGTCTTTGCTAGACAGATTTGTCCTCCTGGCTCTGTAGTCTTTGCTAGACAGATTTGTCCTCCTGGCTCTGTAGTCTTTGCTAGACAGATTTGTCCTCCTGGTTCTGTAGTCTTTGCTAGACAGATTTGTCCTCCTGGCTCTGTAGTCTTTGCTAGACAGATTTGTACTCCTAGCTCTGTAGTCTTTGCTAGACAGATTTGTCCTCCTGGCTCTGTAGTCTTTGCTAGACAGATTTGTCCTCCTGGTTCTGTAGTCTTTGCTAGACAGATTTGTCCTCCTGGCTCTGTAGTCTTTGCTAGACAGATTTGTACTCCTAGCTCTGTAGTCTTTGCTAGACAGATTTGTCCTCCTGGCTCTGTAGTCTTTGCTAGACAGATTTGTCCTCCTGGCTCTGTAGTCTTTGCCTCCTATACAGATACACAGCATCCCTGCAGTGTATTTGTCTTAGAGCTCTGACCTGATCCCGATTTGCCCTGACATGATACATAAGGTTAGGGCGGAGTAGAGCCCGTTTTTTATCAATAACTAGGGTACGGACTGGGTCGGGGTATCACTAACTAGGGTCCGGGCTGGGTCCGGGTATCGCTAACTAGGGTACGGACTGGGTCCAGGTATCTAACTAGGGTACGGACTGGGTCCGGGTATCACTAACGAAGGTACAGGCTGGGTCGGGGCATCTCTAACTAGGGTACGGGCTGGATCTGGGTATCACTAACTAGGGTACGGACTGGGTTGGGGTATCACTAACTAGGGTACGGGCTGGGTCCGGGTATCACTAACGAAGGTACGGGCTGGGTCGGGGTATCACTAACTAAGGTACGGGCTGGGTCCAGGTATCACTAACTAGGGTACGGGCTGGGTCCAGGTATCACTAACTAGGGTACGGGCTGGGTCCAGGTATCACTAACTAGGGTACGGGCTGGGTCCAGGTATCACTAAGGTACGGGCTGGGTCCAGGTATCACTAAGGTACGGGCTGGGTCCAGGTATCACTAACTAAGGTACGGGCTGGGTCCAGGTATCACTAACTAAGGTACGGGCTGGGTCCAGGTATCACTAACTAGGGAACGGGCTGGGTCCAGGTATCACTAAGGTACGGGCTGGGTCCAGGTATCACTAAGGTACGGGCTGGGTCCAGGTATCACTAACTAGGTACGGGCTGGGTCCAGGTATCACTAAGGTACGGGCTGGGTCCAGGTATCACTAAGGTACGGGCTGGGTCCAGGTATCACTAAGGTACGGGCTGGGTCCAGGTATCACTAAGGTACGGGCTGGGTCCAGGTATCACTAACTAGGGTATGGGCTGGGTCCAGGTATCACTAAGGTACGGGCTGGGTCGGGGTATCACTAACTAGGGTTCGGGCTGGGTCCAGGTATCACTAAGGTACGGGCTGGGTCGGGTATCACTAACTAGGGTATGGGCTGGGTCCAGGTATCACTAAGGTACGGGCTGGGTCGGGGTATCACTAACTAGGGTATGGGCTGGGTCCGGGTATCACTAACTAAGGTACGGGCTGGGTCCGGGTATCACTAACCAGGGTACGGGCTGGGACCGGGCCATCACTAACCAGGGTATGGGCTGGGTCCGGGTATCACTAACTAGGGTACGGGCTGGGTCCAGGTATCACTAAGGTACGGGCTGGGTCCGGGTATCACTAACATTTTGAGGCGGAGCCATTTACTACGTTCTAGGGTCATATTTAAGGTGCTTCAACCTCGTCAAATAGAGGCCAGGACAAATGATTTCACAGAAAAGAGTTGCGTTCCTGCCGTTTTTGTCGGCGTTTAGAGTGACCAACGGTAGCTATAACAGCTCTCTGCTCTCTCATGACTCTTCATTGAGCAGAGCAGCCCAAGCGGAGCCGTTGCCATGGAGACGCAGAGCCGCCATGAGCAGAGCGAGCTGCGTGCTGGGAGAGAGTGACAGACAGAGGAGCAGCTAATGGATTTGCTGATAGAGGAAGGTAATTTCTGGTTTCGGGCCTTTCAGTTTGGAAGAAGCAATCGGGACTGGGTTAGAGCGGGGCCTACACGTTGTGGGTAGGGCTCGGCTTATAATTCATACCTGTGCAAGGCTCGTGTGTGTGT
>NW_025746597.1:67500-100535 GCF_021184085.1 Oncorhynchus gorbuscha | reverse complement strand
CCCCTCCCTCTCTCTTTCACCCCCCTTCCCCCCCCTCTCTCTCTCTTCCCCCTCTCTCTCTCTTCCCCCTCTGTCTTTCACCCCCTCCCCCTCTCTCTCTCTTCCCCCTCTCTCTCTTCCCCCTCTCTCTCTCTTCCCCCCTCTCTCTCTCTTCCCCCTCCCCTTCCCCCTCTCTCTCTCTTCCCCTCCCTCTCTCTTTCACCCCCCTTCCCCCTCTCTCTCTCTTCCCCTCCCTCTCTCTCTCTTCCCCTCCCTCTCTCTCTCTCGCTCTTTCCTTCCCCCTCCCTCTCTCTTTCACCCCCCTCCCCCTCTCTCTCTTCCCCTCCCTCTCTCTCTTGCTCTTCCCTTCCCCCTCCCTCTCTCTCTCTTCCCCCTCTCTCTCTTCCCCCTCTCTCTCTCTTCCCCCTCTCTCTCTCTTCCCCCTCTCTCTCTCTTCCCCCTCCCCCCCCTCTCTTCCCCCTCCCCCCCCTCTCTTCCCCCTCCCCTCTCTCTCTTCCCCCCTCCCCTCTCTCTCTCTTCCCCCTCCCTCTCCCCCCTCTCTCTCTCTTTCCCCCTCCCCTCTCTCTCTCTTCCCCCTCCCCCCCCCCTCTCTTCCCCCCCTCCCTCTCCCCCCTCTCTCTCTTCCCCCTCTGTCTTTCACCCCCCCTCTCCCCCTCTCTCTCTCTTCCCCTCCTCTCTCTCTCGCTCTTCCCCTTCCCCCTCCCTCTCTCTCGCTCTTCCCTTCCCCCTCCCTCTCTCTCTCTCCCCCTCTGTCTATCTTTCTCCCCTACCACTCTCTCTCTCCTCCCCCTCTCTCTTCCCCTCCCCTCCCTCTCTCTCTTCCCCTCCCTCTCTCTCTTCCCCCTCTGTCTGTCTTTCTCCCCTACCACTCTCCCTCTCTTCCCCTCCCCCTCTCTTCCCCTCCCTCTCTCTCTTCCCCTCTGTCTGTCTTTCTCCCCTACCACTCTCCCTCTCTTCCCCTCCCTCGCTCTCTTCCCCCTCCCTCTTCCCCTCCCTCTCTCTCTTCCCCCCCTCTCTCCTCGCTCTCCCCCTCCCTCTCTCTCTTCCCTCTCTCTCTTCCCCCTCTCTCTCTCTTCCCCCTCTCTCTCTCTCTCTCTTCCCCCTCCCTCTCTCTCTTCCCCCTCTGTCTTTCTCCCCTACCGCTCTCTCTCTCTCTTTCTCTCCAGTACACCTCGAGTATGAGGGCCAAGTATCTGGCCACCAGTGGACCGGACCAGAACCGACGGTCAGTCCCCAATGACCAGTTGGACCCAGCCAGCCGACCACATCCCCTCGTCAGACCACAGTCATCTGTCCACTAGAACCTTCCAGAACCTACCAAAACCTCCTAGAACCTATTATAACCTACCAGAATCTTCTAGACAGAACTCATCAACCGCAAAAGAACGGGAACAAACCAGAACCAATTTTTCATTCCACTAAAGAACCACAACCCACGAGAACCACCAACTCCTTAGAACCTGTTGACACAGTAGTCCACGTATAGAACCAGAACCACTAAGGATCACAACCACTTCCTCAGCCCATAGGAACCACTAAAATAATACTTCTCAGATTCACCTGAACAGACCACAGTGGGTTGAAAGCCAGAGCCAACCAACGGACCACCCAGCCCACCAGAACAGAACCTCAACCAATCAGCCAACCACCACCAACCTACCTACAGACTCCAGAAGATCACCATGAACCTTGTAGATCTCCCCCCTCCCCCCACCACCACCTCAGCTCCCACAGTCCCACTCAGCTTTACACCATCTCAAGCTGGATCCTCCACCTCTTTACCAAGTATACTGCCCTCTGGTGGTCACTGCCGGTATGAGCGTGTTTATTAAGTATACTGCCATCTGGTGGTCACTGCCGGTATGAGCCTGTTTATTAAGTATACTGCCATCTGGTGGTCACTGCCGGTATGAGCCTGTTTATTAAGTATACCGCCCTCTGGTGGTGACTGCCGGTATGAGCCTGTTTATTATGTATACTGCCCTCTGGTGGTGACTGCTGGTATGAGCCTGTTTATTAAGTATACTGCCCTCTGGTGGTGACTGCAGGTGTGAGCCACACACACAAACATCCTGTATTGAACTGTAAATAGTGAAATAGTATGAGTTACATTCTGGAGGAAGACTCAACTGAAACATGGCGGTATTTAGAGTGTGTGTTTCCAAGGACTGAGGCTATATCTCATTCTAGGCCACACACACACACACACAGAGGCCTGTACATGTGTGTACCTCTCTCTACTCTACCTGCCTCTGTAAACAACCCTCCTGCCATCTAATCTACCAAGCCACTAGGACACAGAATCTGACTGCAAAACGGCCCCTGCACTCTGCAAAACGGCCCCTGCACTCTGCAAAACGGCCCCCTGCACTCTGCAAAATGGCCCCTGCACTCTGCAAAACGGCCCCTGCACTCTGCAAAACGCTCCAACATTCCTGTAACATCTGGAGTTTCAAACTTCACTGCAAAAGGGCTGTTGTGCAGACGGACCATGTGGCCTGAAGCTGCATCAGAAAGCCATGTTGTGGAGTAACCACTCTCTGTAGATAGATTTAGCCACCACTGTACAGCAGTGACATGTTAGCATTTAGCCTGTGTTAAGAGCCACGTTAACTAACTACATGTATGACTACAACTTGAATCGTGAGCTCTCTCTTGAGTGTGTTCATGTGTTCTGTGTGTGTTTGCGTGCGTCTAACGCACATGTAAATATGAGTCCAGGACCGAACGGAACATGGTGGAATTCCAAACGTTCTGAAATCAGATTCCAGATTCCCAGAGAAAGAGTTTGCGTTCCCAAACTAACTCTGGGACTCAATGAAAAGAGGAAAGGACATGGGAGAGCTCATCTGTGGGTTAACAACTCTGTATAATGAGGATGTGACCTCTCCTAAACTGAAGGACATGGGAGAGCTCACCTGTGGGTTAACAACTCTGTATAATGAGGATGTGACCTCTCCTAAACTGAAGGACATGGGAGAGCTCATCTGTGGGTTCATAACTCTGTATAATGAGGGATGTGACCTCTCCTAAACTGAAAGACATGGGAGAGCTCATCTGTGGGTTCATAACTCTGTATAATGAGGGATGTGACCTCTCCTAAACTGAAAGACATGGGAGAGCTCATCTGTGGGTTCATAACTCTGTATAATGAGGGATGTGACCTCTCCTAAACTGAAGGACATGGGAGAGCTCACCTGTGGGTTCATAACTCTGTATAATGAGGGATGTGACCTCTCCTAAACTGAAGGACATGGGAGAGCTCATCTGTGGGTTCATAACTCTGTATAATGAGGGATGTGAACTCTCCTAAACTGAAGGACATGGGAGAGCTCACCTGTGCCAAAATAGCTGAATAATGAGGGATGCTGAACTCTCTTTATCCCATCATTCCTTTTTTTAGTTCCTTAATTCTCAGAAAGGGAAAATAAATCCTGGATAATGTTGGATCATACGGTGAAAGACCTAAAATAAAATGTGTTTTTAATTTAGTTTAAAAAAATGTAACTTGATAATGAAGAATTGGGGTGCTGTGACCAACTTTCTCTTTAAATAAATAAATGTTTACTTCAATTTTTATTATTTCGTCAAACAGGGATCTTCTTTAACGACCTGACTAAAGGTCACGATGAGGTTAGAGGTCACAACCTTTCTCAAAACAGGAAGTTTTTTCTTCTTCTCGGAAGCACAAACGATCTTCGCGGTGACTATGGGAGATGGAAAGAAGAACACCCACACGTCGACGTGTGTGCGTTGTGGGAACGCTTAGAGCCTCGTGGAACATGGTGAAGTGAAAGGTCTCCTTAACCTAGGTTAGGGGCCAACCATAGAGTAAGATACTTTACTAGGTACTCTATCTAACTCTATGGGGCTGCCAGTCGTTTATCTCTAGGGGTCAACCATAGAGTAAGATACTTTACTAGGTACTCTATCTAACTCTATGGGGCTGCCAGTCGTTTATCTCTAGGGGCCAACCATAGTTAGACAGAGGACTCTCTAAAGTCCTGCTTACCTTACTAGGTACTCTAACTCTATGGGGCTGCCAGTAGTTTATCTCTAGGGGCCGGCCATAGAGTAAGATAGAGGACTCTAAAGTTTCCTCTTACTTTACTAGGTACTCTATCTAACTCTGGGTCTGCCAGTCGTTCTCTCTCTCGCTACTATGTGCCGTGAAGTGTATGATGATAATAGTGTAGCTGTAATCTCTCTCATCACTCTTGTGTGTGATGGCTCGTCCAGTGTAGTCTTGGTATTGCTCTCTTCTCTCCTGTGTGTGCTGTCTGTCTGTACGTACAGCACAGTGGTCTGTGTGTGCTGTCTGTCTGTACAGTACAGTACAGTGGTCTGTGTGTGCTGTCTGTCTGTACAGTACAGTACTCTGTGTGTGCTGTCTGTCTGTACGTACAGCACAGTGGTCTGTGTGTGCTGTCTGTCTGTACGTACAGCACAGTAGTCTGTGTTGCCAGCAAATTAAGGGTCATTATTATTATCCAATCTTCATCTAAGAAACACACACACTAACGTTTATTGCAGACAATATATCTATAGTCCTGTGAACTGTCTCTCACACACACACACACACACACACACACACACACACACACACACACACACACACACACACACACACACACACACACACACACACACACACACTAGAACTACAGTACACCCTCACTCCTGTAAATTTGACACTGGTTAGCATTTGCATCATGGGAAATGTAGTGTATTAACAAGAGGGAATTCCAGTTAATGGGAGAAAGAGTCCATAGGAATAATCGTTCAAACGATCTTGATTAACTCGCTCCGGGTAGAAGTTGCCTTTAACCACAGATCTAGGATCAATTTACTCTCCCATTATCCTAATATTAACCATTAGGCGGAACACAAAAAAATTTATCTTAGATCAGTGTCTAGGAAAGCAACTTCATCCTACCCTGACATGCTCAGTGTGTGTGTGTGTGTATATACTTTACTGTGAATGAAAGACCAGCGAGACACTGGCGTGATTCCACTCGTTCTTAATGTTCTGTTCATCACGTCACCATGACAACGCTCCTTATACTACGGCGTTTTGCACGACGGAGGAGGACCGAAAAATAAATAAAAATATATATACTGTTGGAAACTAAAGAACCAATGGCCTTTTCTTAAACTTGTAACAATTTAACAACTCTTCATATCACACGTTTTAATTTGTCTGTCTTCTAAATAAAAAATGAATCATAAAAAAACAAACTCTAGCTAGCTCTTTTTGTAGGGTAATAATTATCATTATTATGGTAAGAGCACCATTTTGTTTTCTGTTTTTCTTTATAATAATGCTGAATGACTGTCTTGAATTGCATTTTTGTAAAAAAAAACCCGTACTGTAGATTTTTTTGATGGTTGTTTTTATGTACCTGGCTACAACAACGGTTTACTAAGATGATAATACTGTCTGTTCTCAACTGTGGTGGTGACATTATTGAGCCTGGAATCCATGTTTTAAAAACAGAATTAAAACAACTTTGACTCAGAACGACCGGAGTGGTATGTTATTGTATCTGTACATCTCCTCTCTCCCTCTATCTGTACATCTCCTCTCTCCCTCTATCTGTACATCTCCTCTCTCCCTCTATCTGTACATCTCCTCTCTCCCTCTATCTGTACATCTCCCCTCTCCTTCTATCTGTACATCTCCTCTCTCCTTTCTCTCCCTGTCTCTGTAATGACACACTCACTGACAGTAGATGGCGATATTCCTGTATGTTGGTCACAGATTAAAGAGTGTTTTCTCTTGAGTCTAGACACAGTGTTGTCTGAAAGTAGATGGAGTAGCCAGCCTAATAGAAACAGTAGCCAGCCTAATAGAAACAGTAGCCAGGCTAATAGAAACAGTAGCCAGGCTAATAGAAACAGTAGCCAGGCTAATAGAAACAGTAGCCAGGCTAATAGAAACAGTAGCCAGGCTAATAGAAACAGTAGCCAGACAGAAACAGTAGCCAGGCTAATAGAAACAGTAGCCAGGCTAATAGAAACAGTAGCCAGGCTAATAGAAACAGTAGCCAGGCTAATAGAAACAGTAGCCAGACAGAAACAGTAGCCAGGCTAATAGAAACAGTAGCCAGGCTAATAGAAACAGCCAGGCTAATAGCCAGGCTAATAGAAACAGTAGCCAGGCTAATAGAAACAGTAGCCAGGCTAATAGAAACAGTAGCCAGGCTAATAGAAACAGTAGCCAGGCTAATAGAAACAGTAGCCAGGCTAATAGAAACAGTAGCCAGCCTAATAGAAACAGTAGCCAGGCTAATAGAAACAGTAGCCAGGCTAACAGAAACAGTAGCCAGGCTAATAGAAACAGTAGCCAGGCTAATAGAAAAACAGTAGCCAGGCTAATAGAAACAGCCAGCCAAACAGAAACAGTAGCCAGGCTAATAGAAACAGTAGCCAGGCTAATAGAAACAGTAGCCAGGCTAATAGAAACAGTAGCCAGGCTAATAGAAACAGCCAGGCTAACAGAAACAGTAGCCAGGCTAATAGAAACAGTAGCCAGGCTAATAGAAACAGTAGCCAGACAATGTGTTACTTGTTTTGGATATCTAGGCTCGGGTTTGTATGATCAGGATTAACGTTGTAAATTGGATTAAAAAACATTGACGTTGCACCTGTCTTCTCTTGAGAAAGTCATTACAGTTTTACTGAAATACGTTCGTTACCATAGTGATATTTGTTCAAATTACACGGAACAAAAATATAAAAATGGAACACGCAACTTTTTGTAAAAGATTTTACCAAGTTACAGTTCAATCAGGAAATCAGTCAATTGAAATAAATGCATTAGGACCTAATCTATGGATTTCACATGGCTGGGAATACAGATATGCATCTGTTGGTCACAGATACCTTAAAAAGAAAGGAGGGGCGTCTGACCACCATTTGCCTCATGCAGAACAACACACCTTCTCTTAAAGTGGATCAGGCTGTTGATTGTGGCCTGTAGAATGTTGTCCCACTCGTCTCCAATGGCTGTGCGAAGTTGCTGGATATCGGCGGGAACTGGAACACTCTGTCGTATATATGTCGACCCAGAGCATCCCAAACATGCTCAACGGGTGACAACATGTCTGGTGAGTATGCAGGGCATGGACGAATTGGGACATTTTCAGTTTCCAGGAATTGCGTACAGATCCCTGTGACATGGGGCCTTGCATTACCACGCTGAAACATGAGGTGATGGCGGCGGATGAATGGCACGACAACGATCCTCAGGATCTCGTCACGATGTCTCGGTGCATTCAAGTTGCCATCGATAAAATGCAATTGTGTTTGTCGTCTGTAGCTTATGCCTGCCCATACCATAACCCCACCGCCACCATGGGGGCACTCTCTTCACAATGTTGACATCAGCAATTTGCTTGCCCACACGATGCCATACATGTGGTCTGCCATCTGCCCAGTACAATTAAAACCGTGATGAATCCGTGAAGCGTGCCAGTGGCCAGTGGCCATCGAAGTTGAGCATTTCAGTTACAACCACGAACTGCGGTTTCTGACAGTTTGTGCAAAAATTATTTGCAAACCTGGCCTTTTTATTGTCCACAGCACAAGGTGCACCTATGTCATCATCATGCTGTTTGAATCAGTTTCTTGATATGTCCCATATGTCAGGTGGATGGATTATCTTGGCGAAGGAGAAATGTTTGCTAACAGGGATGTAAACAAACAGAATTTGAGAGAAATGAATGTCTTTGTGCTTATGGAACATGTTTCTGGGATGTTTTATTTCAGCTCATGAAACATGGGACCAACACTGGGTCGGTGGGTCGGTGGGTCGGTGGGTCGGTAGGCGGTGGGTCGGTGGGTCGGTGGGTCGGTGGGTCGGTGGGTCGGTAGGCGGTGGGTCGGTGGGTCGGTGGGTCGGTGGGTCGGTGGGTCGGTAGGCGGTGGGTCGGTGGGTCGGTCGGTGGGTTGTGGGGCGGTGGGCTGTGGGTCGGTGGTCAGTGGTCAGTGGTCGGTGGGTCGGTTGGTGGGTCGGTGGTCGGTCGGTGGGTCTGTGGGTCTGTGGGGCGGTGGTCGGTGGGGCGGTCGGTGGGTTGTGGGGCGGTGGGCTGTGGGTCGGTGGTCAGTGGTCGGTGGGTGGGTCGGTTGGTGGGTCGGTGGTCGGTCGGTGGGTCTGTGGGGCGGTGGTCGGTGGGTCTGTGGTCGGTGGGTCTGTGGGTCGTTGGGCGGTGGGTCTGTGGGCGGTGGGTCGGTCAGTCGGTGGGAGCCACAGAAAGAGAAACAGACATGTGTTATCTGGGTGCATAGTCAGTGACTCATAAACTGGGTCAGAGGGTAAAGGTGAAGGGTCAAACATTCCTAGACAACCCCCCCCAACACACACACACACAGCCAGTCCGCAGCAGAGCCAGAGAGAGGAGATCCATGTCACACCTGCTGATGTAAGACTCTAATCTCTGTTGCGTCTGCACAGATTTTAATACATGTTTTAATGTAGCCTTGATTTAACTACACAGATAATACTGTGTGTGGGGAGTTGTCTGGTTTAGTCACTATAACAGGACTGTCTCTACCGAGGAACCTACTGATGAGGACTAATGGAGAGGGGGAGAGAGAAGGGGAGAGGGGGGAGGGAGAGAATCTGGTTGTGTCTCGGTCTGTGTGAGAATCTGTTTGCATTATTAGGCTGAATAAGGTGCTATAAGGCTGAATAAGGCATTATTAGGCTGAATAAGGTGCTATAAGGCTGAATAAGGTGCTATTAGGCTGAATAAGGCATTAATAGGCTGAATAAGGCATTGTAAGGCTGAATATGGTGCTATAAGGCTGAATAAGGCATTGTAAGGCTGAATAAGGTGCTATAAGGCTGAATAAGGCATTGTAAGGCTGAATAAGGTGCTATAAGGCTGAATAAGGCATTAATAGGCTGAATAAGGCATTGTTAGGCTGAATAAGGCATTGTTAGGCTGAATAAGGAGCTATAAGGCTGAATAAGGCATTATTAAGCTGAATGAGGCATTGTAAGGCTGAATAAGGCATTGTAAGACTGAATAAGGCATTGTAAGGCTGAATATGGCGCTGTAAGGCTGAATAAGGCATTAATAGGATGAATAAGGCATTGTAAGGCTGAATAAGGCATTGTAAGGCTGAATAAGGCATTGTAAGGCTGAATAAGGCATTGTAAGGCTGAATAAGGCATTGTAAGGCTGAATAAGGCATTGTAAGGCTGAATAAGACACTATAAGGCTGAATAAGGCATTGTAAGGCTGAATAAGGCATTGTAAGGCTGAATAAGGCATTGTACATTTACATTTACATTTAAGTCATTTAGAATAAGGTGCATTCACCTTATGACATCCAGTGGAACAACCACTTTACAATAGTGCATCTAAATATTTTAAGGGGGAGGGGGTGAGAAGGATTACTTTATCATCCTAGGTGTTCCTTAAAGAGGTGGGGTTTCAGGTGTCTCCGGAAGGTGGTGATTGACTCCGCTGTCCTGGCGTCGTGAGGGAGTTTGTTCCACCATTGGGGCCAGAATAAGGCAGTTTTGACTAGCTGAGCGGGAACTGTACTTCCTCAGTGGTAGGGAGGCGAGCAGGCCAGAGGTGGATGAACGCAGTGCCCTTATTTGGGTGTAGGGCCTGATCAGAGCCTGGAGGTACTCTTTTTTAAAAAAAATTTTTTTTATTGTAAGGCTGAATAAGGCATTGTAAGGCTGAATAAGGCATTGTAAGGCTGAATAAGGCATTGTAAGGCTGAATAAGGCATTGTAAGGCTGAATAAGACACTGTAAGGCTGAATAAGACACTATAAGGCTGAATAAGGCACTGTAAGGCTGAATAAGGCATTGTAAGGCTGAATAAGGCATTGTAAGGCTGAATAAGACACTGTAAGGCTGAATAAGACACTATAAGGCTGAATAAGACACTATAAGGCTGAATAAGACACTATAAGGCTGAATAAGGCACTGTAAGGCTGAATAAGGCATTGTAAGGCTGAATAAGGCACTATAAGGCTGAATAAGGCACTATAAGGCTGAATAAGGTATTATTAGGCTTTATTAAAAAAGCAGAGAATAGCAACCACTGTGGTGAGACAAAAGGCAATATATTCAGCGTTCAAATCCCTTGAGATACTGCTGTCTTTCTATAGTCCAGATACTGGAGAATACATCCAACAACAACAATGACAACAACAACAAAGACAACGACGACAAAGACAACAACAACACAGTAAAATCCCAATCAGAAACCGTCCTGATCAAAAGAATAACATAGAAACACATGACTGAAGCAGATGATGTTCAGTGGTCAAAACAGAACAGGTGTTTATCTATAGAGGCCCAGTCCAGGAGGAGCACTTCTCATTAACAATCTCCAATCAGAAACCCATTATGGGTCAATAATTACCTCACAGAGAGAGGAGAGGTCATCAGAACACTTATTAAGAACACGAGAACATGTACGTGTTCCGCTCATACAAACACAATCCATGGACCGGGCCCATAGAACAGGTCCATTATGACGGCATGATGGGTGGACTGGCGGCCAATGTGAGAGGACCCACCAGTCACATGACCAGGGTTAAAGGTTCCGAGACTGTTCTAGTCATTCTATTTCTGTTTCCACCTCTCTGATCCCTCCCAACACGCCTCATGATTCCACTACTAAACATAGACCTAGAACGCCTGCCTGTCTGCCCATTATGACATCGTTGACATGAATAGGGAGGCCCGTTCTACTCCTTCGACATTCCTCTGTTTACAAATGGACATGAGATATATATATCGTCATGGTAACAAAATGCATAGTCTGTCTTCAATACAGTAGGATGTTATGTTGGGTTTAAAGCCCCCCCCCCCAATGGGATTTCTGGAACCATATTCATAAAGAATGTCAGAGTAAGAGTGCTGATTTAGGATCAGTTTGGCCGTTTAGATTATAATGAATAAGAGAGGGCACCTGATCCTAGACCAGCAGCCCGATTCTGAGACCTGCTTTATGTACACAGTCCCTGGTGCTTCAGAACTCCCAGCAAAGTGCTTGGTCACCATCCAACTCCAAGTCATTATTACTGTGGTCTGATTGACAGCTGTCTGATGGAATAACAAGATAATACTGAAAAGTTATAAACAATCAACTGTTTAACAACGAGCAGTAAAACACACCACTTCACTGGTCTGGTAGAGATATGGAGTCTGTTGACATTATTATTATTATTTTTATCCACAATAAACCTTAATTTTGGGAAGAATATTGAAAAGGAAAAAAAAAAACAGTACACAGTTTGTACATCCTTCAGCCTCCAAGATGCAGGAAGAGGAATGTGGAACACCAAAGAGGATGTAGAACCATTCTCCTTAGCAACCAAGATGCAGGAAGAGGAACGTGGAACACCAAAGAGGATGTAGAACCATTCTCCTTAGCAACCAAGGGGGAAAAATGACAACTTCTACTCACAAAATAGATAGCCTGGTCCCAGATCTGTTTGTGTTACCATGCCAACTACATCGCTGTCGTGGACGAGACAAACGTGACATTGAGTTCGTGGCAAGGAGTTGATGACAGCACAAAAACAGACTGGAACTCAGGCTACAAAGCGGAGCGACACAACAGCCTTAAAACAGAGGCTCTCTGTTAGAGCTGCAACACACAGAGCCATCTGCAATCAGCAACTTCACAACGACGTCGCGCTCGTCTCTTCCCCCCACCAGGCCTCTGGGAGGGACTAGGGGTTAGAGGTCAAGGGTTAGAGGGCGTAAGGATCCGGTGACGGAGAGATCCAGTGTCGTCCCATGAGGTGCCACCCCCCCCCCCCCCCCCGAGGCCCTAGGAACCCCAAAACGATCCAACTCCATCCCTGTGACACCAAGCAGGACATGAGAGCTGGAGAAAGCCGTTCTATGGTCAGAAGGCACCGTATCATGACATCATCATTCTGGAACCATACAGAGGGAGGCTATTGGCTGTTTCTCCTGTTCTCTCCTCTGTCTGTCCATTCATCAATATCTCTAGTCTCTCTTCTCCACTTCTCTCCTTTGCCCATCGCCCCCTTCCATGTCTTTGCTCCATCTCTCGTCTTCTCCCCTCTTTCTGTGTCTCTGGACTGGTGGGGTCAGTACCTCAGTACCAGGTCAGGGCTGAACACCACGGAGTGTCTGGGTATAAGATACAATGGACAGACCTGAACCTGAGGGGGAGAGATGGGGGAGGGGGGAGAGGGAGAGATGGGGGAGAGGGGAGAGATGGGGAGGGGGGAGAGAGAGAGGGGGAGAGAGGAGGGGGAGGGGAGGGGAGAGAGAGAGGGAGAGAGAAGGAGGGGGGGGAGAGAGGGGGAGAGAGGGGGAGAGAGAGAGGGGGGGGGGGAGAGGAGAGAGAGAGGGAGAGAGGATGGGGGAGGGGGAGAGAGGGGAGAGAGGAGGGAGAGGGAGAGATGGGGAGAGAGAGAGGGGGGGAGAGAGGAGGGCAGAGAGGAGGGAGAGAGAGAGAGGGGGCAGAGAGGAGGGAGAGGGGAGAGATGGGGGAGGGGGAGGAGGGGGGAGGGGGAGAGAGGGGAGAGATGGGGGGAGAGAGAGAGGGGAGAGAGGGAGAGAGAAGGAGGGGGGGGAGGAGAGAGAGGGGAGAGATGGGGGAGGGGGAGAGAGGAGGGAGAGGGAGGGGGGGAGAGGGAGAGGGGAGAGAGAAGGAGGGGGGAGGGGGGGAGAGGGGGGGAGAGAGGAGGGAGAGGGAGAGAGAGAGGGGCAGAGAGGGGAGGGAGAGAGAGAGAGAGGGGGGGAGGGGGAGGGAGAGAGGGGGGAGGGAGAGGGGCAGAGAGGAGGAGGGAGAGGGGAGAGAGAAGGAGGGGGGGAGGGGGAGAGGGAGGGAGGGGGAGAGAGGAGGGAGAGGGAGAGAGAGAGGGAGCAGAGGGAGGAGGGCAGAGAGAGAGAGAGGGGCAGAGAGGAGAGGGGGGAGAGGGAGGGAGAGAAGGGGGGGGAGAGGGGGGAGGGGGAGGGGGAGAGAGGGGGAGAGAGAGAGGAGGGAGAGGGGGAGAGAGAGGAGGAGGGGGAGAGGGGGAGGGGGAGAGGGGGGGGGAGAGAGGGGGAGGGGGGAGAGGGAGAGAGAGGGAGGGGCAGAGAGGGGAGGGAGAGAGAGGGGGAGAGAGAGGGAGGGAGAGGGAGGGAGAGAGGGGGGAGAGGGGAGAGGGAGAGAGAGGGGGAGGGAGAGGAGGGAAGGGAGGGAGGGGGAGAGAGGGGGGAGGGAGAGGGGCAGAGAGGGGAGAGGGGGAGAGAGAGGGGCAGAGAGGAGGGAGAGGGAGGGGGAGAGGGGAGGGGCAGAGAGGAGGGAGAGGGAGAGAGAAGGAGGGGGGAGGGGGAGAGAGGGGGGAGAGAGGAGGGAGAGGGAGAGAGAAGGAGGGGGAGGAGGAGGGAGAGAGGGGGAGAGAGGAGGGAGAGGGAGAGAGAGAGGGGCAGAGAGGGGGAGGGAGAGAGAGGAGGGGGAGGAGAGAGAGGGAGGGAGAGGGAGAGAGAGGGGGCAGAGAGGGGGGGAGGAGAGAGAGAGGGGGAGAGGGAGGAGGGAGAGAGGGGGAGAGGGAGAGGGGCAGAGAGGGGGAGGGAGAGAGAAGGAGGGAGAGGTGGGAGTGAGAGAAGGGAGAGGGAGGGAGAGAGAGAGGAGGGGAAAGAGAGAGAAGGGAAATTAATTTGACACTGCATGGAAACTGCCTGCTGTGACTTTTAATACAACAACTTGAAAACACATAATAGAGAGTTTTGCTCACAAACACTCACATAGACAATATAGGCTCTCAAAATACACACACACACAAACCCTATATTACCTGGTAGGGTCTTCGTCCAATGAGAGCGCTCCTCTTATATTGATTATGTTTCTCTTACTGTCAAACGTTCCATAACTCAGAGTCACCTGAAACGGCAACACACACACACACACACACACACACACACACACACACACACACACACACACACACACACACACACACACACACACACACACACACACACACACACACACACACACACACACACACACACACACACACACACACACACACACCATTAAATAAATGAGAAATTCCATTCAGTAGGCTAGTATTTATCACTGTGCTCCATTGGCTAGTATTTATCACTGTGTTCCATTGGCTAGTATTTATCACTGTGTTCCATTGGCTAGTATTTATCACTGTGTTCCATTGGCTAGTATTTATCACTGTGTTCCATTGGCTAGTATTTATCACTGTGTTCCATTGGCTAGTATTTATCACTGTGTTCCATTGGCTAGTATTTATCACTGTGTTCCATTGGCTAGTATTTATCACTGTGTTCCATTGGCTAGTATTTATCACTGTGTTCCATTGGCTAGTATTTATCACTGTGTTCCATTGGCTAGTATTTATCACTGTGTTCCATTGGCTAGTATTTATCACTGTGTTCCATTGAAGCTTAACAGGGTCCATACTCCATAGTAGTATTACTGTGTGTGTGTGTGTGTGTGTGTGTATACGTGTGTGTGTGTGTGTATATATGTGTGTGTGTGTGTGTATACAGTGAGGCAAAAAAGTATTTAGTCAGCCACCAATTGTGCAAGTTCTCCCACTTAAAAAGATGAGAGAGGCCGGTAATTTTCATCATAGGTACACTTCAACTATGACAGACAAAAGAGAAGAAAAAATCCTGAAAATCACATTGTAGGATTTTTAATGAATTTATTTGCAAATGATGGTGGAAAATAAGTATTTGGTCAATAACAAAAGTTTATCTCAATACTTTGTTATATACCCTTTGTTGGCAATGACAGAGGTCAAACGTTTTCTGTAAGTCTTCACAAGGTTTTCACACACTGTTGCTGGTATTTTGGCCCATTCCTCCATGCAGATCTCCTCTAGAGCAGTGATGTTTTGGGGCTGTTGCTGGGCAACACGGACTTTCAACTCCTCCAAATATTTTCTATGAGGTTGAGATCTGGAGACTGGCTAGGCCACTCCAGGACCTTGAAATGCTTCTTACGAAGCCACTCCTTCGTTGCCCGGGCGGTGTGTTTGGGATCATTGTCATGCTGAAAGACCCCAGCCACGTTTCATCTTCAATGCCCTTGCTGATGGAAGGAGGCTTTTCACTCAAAATCACATGCTACATGGCCCCATTCATTCTTTCCTTTACACGGATCAGTCGTCCTGGTCCCTTTGCAGAAAAACAGCCCCAAAGCATGAGGTTTCCACCCCCATGCTTCACAGTAGGTATGGTGTTCTTTGGATGCAACTCAGCATTCTTTATCCTCCAAACACGACAAGTTGAGTTTTTACCAAAAAGTTCTATTTTGCTTTCATCTGACCATATGACATTCTCCCAATCTTCTTCTGGATCATCCAAATGCTCTCTAGCAAACTTCAGACGGGCCTGGACATGTACTGGCTTAAGCAGGGGGACACGTCTGGCACTGCAGGATTTGAGTCGCTGGTGGCGTAGTGTGTTACTGATGGTAGGCTTTGTTTCTTTGGTCCCAGCTCTCTGCAGGTCATTCACTAGGTCCCCCCGTGTGGTTCTGGGATTTTTGCTCACCGTTCTTGTGATCATTTTGACTCCACGGGGTGAGATCTTGCATGGAGCCCCAGATTGAGGGAGATTATCAGTGATCTTGTATGTCTTCCATTTCCTAATATTTGCTCCCACAGTTGATTTCTTCAAACCAAGCTGCTTACCTATTGCAGATTCAGTCTTCCCAGCCTGGTGCAGGTCTACAATTTTGTTTCTGGAGTGTGACGGTTTGAGGTTGTGGACAGGTGTCTTTTATACTGATAACAAGTCAAACAGGTGCCATTAATACAGGTAACGAGTGGAGGACAGAGGAGCCTCTTAAAGAAGAAGTTACAGGTCTGTGAGAGTCAGAAACCTTGCTTGTTTGTAGGTGACCAAATACTTATTTTCCACCATAATTTGCAAATAAATTCATTAAAAATCCTACAATGTCATTTTCTGGATTTTACAGGCCTCTCTCATCTTTTTAAGTGGGAGAACTTGCACAACTGGTGGCTGACTAAATATTTTTTTTGCCCCACTGTACGTGTGTGTGTGTATGTGTATGTGTGTGTGTTTATATGTGTATGTGTGTGTGTGTGTGTATATGTGTGTGTGTGTGTGTGTATATGTGTGTGTGTGTGTGTGTGTGTGTGTGTGTGTGTGTGTGTGTGTGTGTGTGTGTGTGTGTGTGTGTGTGTGTGTGTGTGTGTGTGTGTGTGTGTGTGTGTGTGTGTGTGTTTATATGTGTGTGTGTGTGTACCTGGTGGTGTATCTGTGTCGGTGACACCAGCTGAAGGTTCTCCAGGTGAGAGTGGAACAGTGGGGAGCGGATAAGACCCACCCCTAGCAACGCCTCGATGATGTAACCAACCGTACAGTCGTCAGGGAGATGAATACGATCAGCTGTTGTCATGAAATTACCTCCACTGGGGACCAGGAGAGACAGAGTGGAAAGAGGAGAGAGAGAGAGAGACTGTATTTACAATGGTGTTTGTTCTTCACTGGTTGCCCTTTTCTCGTGGCAACAGGTCACAAATCTTGCTGCTGTGATGGCACACTGTGGAATTTCACCCAGTAGATCTGTGTAATCTGGGGAAATATGTCTCTCTAATATGGTCATACATTGGGCAGGAGGTTAGGAAGTGCAGCTCAGTTTCCACCTCATTTTGTGGGCAGTGAGCACATAGCCTGTCTTCTCTTGAGAGCCATGTCTGCCTACGGCGGCCTTTCTCAATAGCAAGGCTATGCTCACTGAGTCTGTACATAGTCAAAGCTTTCCTTAATTTTGGGTCAGTCACAGTGGTCAGGTATTCTGCCGCTGTGTACTCTCTGTGTAGGGCCAAATAGCATTCTAGTTTGCTCTGTTTTTTTGTTAATTCTTTCCAATGTGTTAAGTAATTATCTTTTTGTTTTCTCATGATTTGGTTGGGTCTAATTGTGCTGTTGTCCTGGGGCTCTGTAGGGTGTGTTTGTGTTTGTGAACAGAGCCCCAGGACCAGCTTGCTTAGGGGACTCTTCTCCAGGTTCATCTCTCTGTAGGTGATGGCTTTGTTATGGAAGGTTTGTGAATCGCTTCCTTTTAGGTGGTTGTAGAATTTAACGTCTCTTTTCTGGATTTTGATAATTAGTGGGTATCAGCCTAATTCTGCTCTGCATGCATTATTTGGTGTTTTACGTTGTACACGGAGGATATTTTTGCAGAATTCTGCGTGCAGAGTCTCAATTTGGTGTTTGTCCCATTTTGTGAAGTCTTGGTTGGTGAGCGGACCCCAGACCTCACAACCATAAAGGGCAATGGGCTCTATGACTGATTCAAGTATTTTTAGCCAAATCCTAATTGGTATGTTGAAATTTGTTTCTT
Organism: Oncorhynchus gorbuscha; assembly: GCF_021184085.1. NCBI lineage: Eukaryota > Metazoa > Chordata > Actinopteri > Salmoniformes > Salmonidae > Oncorhynchus > Oncorhynchus gorbuscha. Next base: position 83,178 of record NW_025746597.1, on the reverse strand, counting down.
TTGATGGCATAGAATGCCCTTCTTGCCTTGTCTCTCAGATCGTTCACAGCTTTGTGGAAGTTACCTGTGGCGCTGATGTTTAGGCCAAGGTATGTATAGTTTTTTGTGTGCTCTAGGGCAACAGTGTCTAGATGGAATTTGTATTTGTGGTCCTGGTGACTGGACCTTTTTTGGAACACCATTATTTTGGTCTTACTGAGATTTACTGTCAGGGCCCAGGTCTGACAGAATCTGTGCATAAGATCTAGGTGCTGCTGTAGGCCCTCCTTGGTTGGTGACAGAAGTACCAGATCATCAGCAAACAGCAGACATTTGACTTCGGATTCTAGCAGGGGAGGCCGGGTGCTGCAGACTTTTCTAGTGCCCGCGCCAATTCGTTGATATATATGTTGAAGAGGGTGGGGCTTAAGCTGCATCCCTGTCTAACCCCACGACCCTGTGTGAAGAAATGTGTGTGTTTTTTTTGCCAATTTTAACCGCACACTTGTTGTTTGTGTACATGGATTTTATAATGTCGTATGTTTTACCCCCAACACCACTTTCCATCAGTTTGTATAGCAGACCCTCATGCCAGATTGAGTCGAAGGCTTTTTTGAAATCAACAAAGCATGAGAAGACTTTGCCTTTGTTTTGGTTTGTTTGGTTGTCAATTAGGTGTGCATGGTGAATACATGGTCTGTTGTACGGTAATTTGGTAAAAAGCCAATTTGACATTTGCTCAGTACATTGTTTTCATTGAGGAAATGTACGAGTCTGCTGTTAATAATAATGCAGAGGATTTTCCCAAGGTTACTGTTGACACATATTCCACGGTAGTTATTGGGGTCAAATTTGTCTCCACTTTTGTGGATTGGGGTGATCAGTCCTTGGTTCCAAATATTGGGGAAGATGCCAGAGCGAAGTATGATGTTAAAGAGTTTTAGTATAGCCAATTGGAATTTGTTGTCTGTATATTTGATCATTTCATTGAGGATACCATCGACACCACAGGCCTTTTTGGGTTGAAGGGTTTTTATTTTGTCCTGTAACTCATTCAATGTAATTGGAGAATATTTATGCTTATTCATTTTATCTTGTGTCCTTTAACTATTTATACATTGTATATATATATATATAATATGACATTTGTAATGTCTTTACTGTTTTTAAACTTCTGTATGTGTAATGTTTACTGTAAATTTTTGTTGTTTTTCACTTTATATATTCACTTTGTATGTTGTCTACCTCACTTGCTTTGGCAATGTTAACACATGTTTCCCATGACAATAAAGCCCTTGAATTGAATTGAGACTATGTCATGTGTGGAAACAGCCTACTGAATTCCAAAATAAGCACACTTATGTACGCAAACTCACAGAAAAGCAGGAGAATAACCCACTGTGTCTCAAAATACACACATGCACGCACGCACGCACGCACGCACGCACGCACGCACGCACACACGCACACACGCACACACACACACACACACACACACACACACACACACACACACACACACACACACACACACACACACACACACACACACACACACACACACACACACACACACACACTCTCACCTGGCCCAGGGGCTCATCTTGAGGGCGAGACCTCGACTAACACAGAACCCTGCTCCTCCTGTGGCAAACCAGAAACGCACTGGACGCTGAAAGCACACAACATGCATACATAATACACACAATATTACTAACATGTAATAAACACAATGTATGGCATTATATAGGCAGATACATACAAATATAAATGGAAACCCACACATACATTCATATTCAATATTATTATTATTATTATATAAAATCTATATAGAATATAGAACTACCCAGCTATCACATAGCATTTTGAGAACCTCCTAGCTAACACATAACGTTCTGAGAACCTCCTAGCGAACACATAACGTTCTGAGAACCTCCTAGCGAACACATAACATTTTGAGAACCTCCTAGCGAACACATAACATTTTGAGAACCACCCAACTAGCACAAAACGTTCTGAGAACCACCCAACTAACACATAACGTTCTGAGAACCACCCAACTAGCACAAAACGTTCTGAGAACCACCCAACTAGCACAAAACGTTCTGAGAACCACCCAGCTAACACATAACGTTCTGAGAACATACCAACTAGCACAAAACGTTCTGAGAACCACCCAACTAGCACAAAACGTTCTGAGAACCACCCAACTAGCACAAAACGTTCTGAGAACCACCCAACTAGCACAAAACGTTCTGAGAACCACCCAACTAGCACAAAACGTTCTGAGAACCACCCGGTTACTAGTCCAACGCTCTAACCACTAGGCCACCCTGCCGCCCCACGTATGGCTTCATTCCCAGAACTAATGGGAAACCAAAATGTACGTTCCCACAACTTCCAAGGAACCAAAATGTGCTTGCTGGGTTATTATATAGTCACAAAAACAAAATAATGGTTAAAATGAGAAGAGAAACATGTTTTAGGTTAGTGAACACATTACTTCCTGGTCCCTTACCGTGTGGGCGTCGCCAAACCTCTCGGTGGCTTCTAGCGGTCGGTCGAGGCTCGGCCGGCCAATGTAGACGTCGTGGGTGTGGCTGTAGTGAGACAGGAGGGGACGTATGTTCACGTTTATCATCATCCACATGGCAGAACCATCTAGGGGGAACCACAATCAGTATCATTATCTACATGGTCAGAACCCTCTAGAAGAGGTAACCACAATCAGTATCATTATCTACATGGTCAGAACCACCTAGAAGGGTTAACCCACAATCAGTATCATTATTTACATGGTCAGAACCACCTAGAAGGGTTAACCACAATCAGTATCATTATCTACATGGTCAGAACCATCTAGAAGGGGGAACCACAATCAGTATCATTATCTACATGGTCAGAACCCTCTAGAAGAGGGAACCACAATCAGTATCATCATCTACATGGTCAGAACCCTCTAGAAGAGGTAACCACAATCAGTATCATTATCTACATGGTCAGAACCACCTAGAAGGGTTAACCCACAATCAGTATCATTATTTACATGGTCAGAACCACCTAGAAGGGTTAACCACAATCAGTATCATTATCTACATGGTCAGAACCATCTAGAAGGGGGAACCACAATCAGTATCATTATCTACATGGTCAGAACCATCTAGCCACTTCCGGGTTGGAGCGAGCGGTCGCATCCGCACTTCGTTCCGCAGGTAGTATAACTTTTCATTACATTTCATTACATTTCATTATAGTACAACGGTTTGATTTGTCTAATCTTAGCAATTTCTTCTTAGCTAGCTACATAGCCGTCTTTGTATCAAAGATAATTGCGTAATTATCGTATTTCGTCGTCCTAACGTAGTCTACACTGCTATCTGCCCAGCAGCTAGCCAGCTAGCAAACGTCCACCATCTACCGAATAGCAGCACTGTAGAAACTATTACACTCAACTGAACGACTTGATTAGTGTAGTGTTAGCTAGCTACATAGTTGTCTTTGCTGTCTTCGTATCCAAGATAATTGTGTAGTTTAGAGTGTGTAGTCTTAGAGTGATTATCTTAATTTACTGAGGTTAGCTAGCCAGCTATTTGTCGTCCTTAACGTAGGAGACACTGCTAGCTAGCCAACAGCTACCCAACGTCTCCCGAATAGAACTTCCGCACTCAACAACCCAGTCGCATTCCGCTTCGCTCCACAGGTAGTATCACATTTTCATTTCATTTCATTACAGTACAACGGTTTGATTTGTTTGATCGTAGCTAGCTACATAGCTAGCTACATAGCCGTCTTTGTATCAAAGATAATTGTGTAGTCTAGAGCGATTTTCTAGGTTAGCTAGCCAGCTATTGTCGTTCTTTTAACGCAACGTAACGTAATCAACACTGCTAGCTAGCCAGCTAGCCCCCGAATAGCAGCACTGTAGAAACTATTACACTCAACGGAACGACTTGATTAGTGTAGTGTCAACAACGCAGCCACTGCCAGCTAGCCTACAAAGTCAACAATGCAGCCACTGCCAGCTAGCCTACTTCAGCAGTACTGTATCATTTTAATCATTTTAGTCAATAAGATTCTTGCTACGTAAGCTTAACTTTCTGAACATTCGAGACGTGTAGTCCACTTGTCATTCCAATCTCCTTTGCATTAGCTTAGCCTCTTCTGTAGCCTGTCAACTATGTGTCTGTCTATCCCTGTTCTCTCCTCTCTGCACAGACCATACAAACGCTCCACACCGCGTGGCCGCGCCACCCTAATCTGTTGGTCCCAGCGCGCACGACCCACGTGGAGTTCCAGGTCTCCGGTAGCCTCTGGAACTGCCGATCTGCGGCCAACAAGGCAGAGTTCATCTCAGCCTATGCCTCCCTCCAGTCCCTCGACTTCTTGGCACTGACGGAAACATGGATCACCACAGATAACACTGCTACTCCTACTGCTCTCTCTTCATCAGCCCACGTGTTCTCGCACACCCCGAGAGCTTCTGGTCAGCGGGGTGGTGGCACCGGGATCCTCATCTCTCCCAAGTGGTCATTCTCTCTTTCTCCCCTTACCCATCTGTCTATCGCCTCCTTTGAATTCCATGCTGTCACAGTTACCAGCCCTTTCAAGCTTAACATCCTTATCATTTATTGCCCTCCAGGTTCCCTCGGAGAGTTCATCAATGAGCTTGATGCCTTGATAAGCTCCTTTCCTGAGGACGGCTCACCTCTCACAGTTCTGGGCGACTTTAACCTCCCCACGTCTACCTTTGACTCATTCCTCTCTGCCTCCTTCTTTCCACTCCTCTCCTCTTTTGACCTCGCCCTCTCACCTTCCCCCCCTACTCACAAGGCAGGCAATACGCTCGACCTCATCTTTACTAGATGCTGTTCTTCCACTAACCTCATTGCAACTCCCCTCCAAGTCTCCAACCACTACCTTGTATCCTTTTCCCTCTCGCTCTCATCCAACACTTCCCACACTGCCCCTACTCGGATGGTATCGCGCCGTCCCAACCTTCGCTCTCTCTCCCCCGCTACTCTCTCCTCTTCCATCCTATCATCTCTTCCCTCTGCTCAAACCTTCTCCAACCTATCTCCTGATTCTGCCTCCTCAACCCTCCTCTCCTCCCTTTCTGCATCCTTTGACTCTCTATGTCCCCTATCCTCCAGGCCGGCTCGGTCCTCCCCTCCCGCCCTGTGGCTCGATGACTCATTGCGAGCTCACAGAACAGGGCTCCGGGCAGCCGAGCGGAAATGGAGGAAAACTCGCCTCCCTGCGGACCTGGCATCCTTTCACTCCCTCCTCTCTACATTTTCCTCCTCTGTCTCTGCTGCTAAAGCCACTTTCTACCACTCTAAATTCCAAGCATCTGCCTCTAACCCTAGGAAGCTCTTTGCCACCTTCTCCTCCCTCCTGAATCCTCCCCCCCCCCTCCTCCCTCTCTGCAGAGGACTTCGTCAACCATTTTGAAAAGAAGGTCGACGACATCCGATCCTCGTTTGCTAAGTCAAACGACACCGCTGATTCTGCTCACACTGCCCTACCCTGTGCTCTGACCTCTTTCTCCCCTCTCTCTCCAGATGAAATCTCGAGTCTTGTGCCGGCCGGCCGCCCAACAACCTGCCCGCTTGACCCTATCCCCTCCTCTCTTCTCCAGACCATTTCCGGAGACCTTCTCCCTTACCTCACCTCGCTCATCAACTCATCCCTGACCGCTGGCTACGTCCCTTCCGTCTTCAAGAGAGCGAGAGTTGCACCCCTTCTGAAAAAACCTACACTCGATCCCGCCGATGTCAACAACTACAGACCAGTATCCCTTCTTTCTTTTCTCTCCAAAACTCTTGAACGTGCCGTCCTTGGCCAGCTCTCCCGCTATCTCTCTCAGAATGACCTTCTTGATCCAAATCAGTCAGGTTTCAAGACTAGTCATTCAACTGAGACTGCTCTTCTCTGTATCACGGAGGCGCTCCGCACTGCTAAAGCTAACTCTCTCTCCTCTGCTCTCATCCTTCTAGACCTATCGGCTGCCTTCGATACTGTGAACCATCAGATCCTCCTCTCCACCCTCTCCGAGTTGGGCATCTCCGGCGCGGCCCATGCTTGGATTGCGTCCTACCTGACAGGTCGCTCCTACCAGGTGGCGTGGCGAGAATCTGTCTCCTCACCACGCGCTCTCACCACTGGCGTCCCCCAGGGCTCTGTTCTAGGCCCTCTCCTATTCTCGCTATACACCAAGTCACTTGGCTCTTGTCATAACCTCACATGGTCTCTCCTATCATTGCTATGCAGACGACACACAATTAATCTTCTACTTTCCCCCTTCTGATGACCAGGTGGCGAATCGCATCTCTGCATGTCTGGCAGACATATCAGTGTGGATGACGGATCACCACCTCAAGCTGAACCTCGGCAAGACGGAGCTGCTCTTCCTCCCGGGGAAGGACTGCCCGTTCCATGATCTCGCCATCACGGTTGACAACTCCATTGTGTCCTCCTCCCAGAGCGCTAAGAACCTTGGCGTGATCCTGGACAACACCCTGTCGTTCTCAACTAACATCAAGGCGGTGGCCCGTTCCTGTAGGTTCATGCTCTACAACATCCGCAGAGTACGACCCTGCCTCACACAGGAAGCGGCGCAGGTCCTAATCCAGGCACTTGTCATCTCCCGTCTGGATTACTGCAACTCGCTGTTGGCTGTGCTCCCTGCCTGTGCCATTAAACCCCTACAACTCATCCAGAACGCCGCAGCCCGTCTGGTGTTCAACCTTCCCAAGTTCTCTCACGTCACCCCTCTCCTCCGCTCTCTCCACTGGCTTCCAGTTGAAGCTCGCATACGCTACAAGACCATGGTGCTTGCCTACGGAGCTGTGAGGGGAACGGCACCTCAGTACCTCCAGGCTCTGATCAGGCCCTACACCTAAACAAGGGCACTGCGTTCATCCACTTCTGGCCTGCTCGCCTCCCTACCACTGAGGAAGTACAGTTCCCGCTCAGTCCAGTCAAAACTGTTCGCTGCTCTGGCCCCCCAATGGTGGAACAAACTCCCTCACGACGCCAGGACAGCGGAGTCAATCACCACCTTCCGGAGACACCTGAAACCCCACCTCTTTAAGGAATACCGAGGATAGGATAAAGTAATCCTTCTCACCCCCCTTAAAAGATTTAGAGGGACTATTGTAAAGTGGCTGTTCCACTGGATGTCATAAGGTGAATGCACCAATGTGTAAGTCGCTCTGGATAAGAGCGTCTGCTAAATGACTTAAATGTAATGTAAAAGGATTAACCACAACCAGTATCATTATCTACATGGTCAGAACCACCTAGAAGGATGAACCACAATCAGTATCATTATCTACATGGTCAGAACCATCTAGAAGGATGAACCACAATCAGTATCATCATCTACATGGTCAGAACCACCTAGAAGGGGAACCACAATCAGTATCATTATCTACATGGTCAGAACCACCTAGAAGGATGAACCACAATCAGTATCATCATCTACATGGTCAGAACCACCTAGAAGGGGGAAACACAATCAGTATCATTATCTACATGGCAGAACCACCTAGAAGGGGGAACCACAACCAGTATCATTATCTACATGGTCAGAACCATCTAGAAGGGGGAACCACAACCAGTATCATTATCTACATGGCAGAACCACCTAGGATTAACCACAATCAGGATCATCATCTACATGGTCAGAACCACCTAGAAGGGGGAACCACAATCAGTATCATCATCTACATGGTCAGAACCACCTAGAAGGGGGAACCACAATCAGTATCATTATCTACATGGCAGAACCACCTAGAAGGGGGAACCACAATCAGTATCATTATCTACATGGTCAGAACCACCTAGGATTAACCCACAATCAGTATCATCATCTACATGGTCAGAACCACCTAGGATTAACCCACAATCAGTATCATCATCTACATGGTCAGAACCACCTAGGATTAACCCACAATCAGTATCATCATCTACATGGTCAGAACCACCTAGGATTAACCCACAATCAGTATCATCATCTACATGGCAGAACCATCTAGAAGGGGGAACCACAATCAGTATCATTATCTACATGGTCAGAACCACCTAGGATTAACCACAATCAGTATCATTATCTACATGGTCAGAACCACCTAGAAGGGGGAACCACAATCAGTATCATTATCTACATGGTCAGAACCACCTAGAAGGGGGAACCACAATCAGTATCATCATCTACATGGTCAGAACCACCTAGGATTAACCACAATCAGTATCATTATCTACATGGCAGAACCATCTAGAAGGGGGAACCACAATCAGTATCATCATCTACATGGCAGAACCACCTAGAAGGGGGAACCACAATCAGTATCATCATCTACATGGTCAGAACCACCTAGGATTAACCACAATCAGTATCATTATCTACATGGCAGAACCATCTAGAAGGGGGAACCACAATCAGTATCATTATCTACATGGTCAGAACCATCTAGAAGGGGGAACCACAATCAGTATCATCATCTACATGGTCAGAACCACCTAGAAGGGGGAACCACAATCAGTATCATTATCTACATGGTCAGAACCACCTAGGATTAACCACAATCAGTATCATTATCTACATGGTCAGAACCACCTAGAAGGGGGAACCACAATCAGTATCATTATCTACATGGCAGAACCACCTAGAAGGGGGAACCACAATCAGTATCATTATCTACATGGTCAGAACCACCTAGAAGGGGAAACCACAATCAGTATCATTATCTACATGGCAGAACCACCTAGAAGGATTAACCCACAATCAGTATCATCATCTACATGGTCAGAACCACCTAGAAGGGGGAACCACAATCAGTATCATTATCTACATGGCAGAACCACCTAGAAGGGGGAACCACAATCAGTATCATTATCTACATGGTCAGAACCACCTAGAAGGGGGGAACCACAATCAGTATCATTATCTACATGGCAGAACCACCTAGAAGGGGGAACCACAATCAGTATCATTATCTACATGGTCAGAACCACCTAGGATTAACCCACAATCAGTATCATCATCTACATGGTCAGAACCACCTAGAAGGGGGAACCACAATCAGTATCATTATCTTCATGGTCAGAACCATCTAGAAGGGGGAACCACAATCAGTATCATTATCTACATGGCAGAACCACCTAGAAGGGGGAACCACAATCAGTATCATTATCTACATGGTCAGAACCACCTAGAAGGGGGAACCACAATCAGTATCATTATCTACATGGTCAGAACCACCTAGAAGGGGGAACCACAATCAGTATCATCATCTACATGGCAGAACCACCTAGAAGGGGAACCACAATCAGTATCATTATCTACATGGTCAGAACCATCTAGAAGGGGGAACCACAATCAGTATCATCATCTACATGGTCAGAACCACCTAGGATGAACCACAATCAGGATCATCATCTACATGGTCAGAACCACCTAGAAGGGGAACCACAATCAGTATCATTATCTACATGGTCAGAACCATCTAGAAGGGGGAACCACAATCAGTATCATCATCTACATGGTCAGAACCACCTAGGATTAACCACAATCAGTATCATCATCTACATGGTCAGAACCACCTAGAAGGGGGAACCACAATCAGTATCATCATCTACATGGCAGAACCACCTAGAAGGGGAACCACAATCAGTATCATTATCTACATGGTCAGAACCATCTAGAAGGGGGAACCACAATCAGTATCATCATCTACATGGTCAGAACCACCTAGGATTAACCACAATCAGTATCATCATCTACATGGCAGAACCACCTAGAAGGGGAACCACAATCAGTATCATTATCTACATGGTCAGAACCACCTAGAAGGGGGAACCACAATCAGTATCATTATCTACATGGCAGAACCACCTAGAAGGGGGAACCACATTCAGTATCATTATCTACATGGCAGAACCACCTAGAAGGGGGAACCACAATCAGTATCATTATCTACATGGCAGAACCACCTAGAAGGGGAACCACAATCAGTATCATTATCTACATGGCAGAACCACCTAGAAGGGGGAACCACAATCAGTATCATTATCTACATGGTCAGAACCACCTAGAAGAGTTAACCCACAATCAGTATCATTATCTACATGGTCAGAACCACCTAGGATTAACCCACAATCAGTATCATTATCTACATGGTCAGAACCACCTAGGATTAACCCACAATCAGTATCATTATCTACATGGTCAGAACCACCTAGAAGGGGAACCACAATCAGTATCATTATCTACATGGTCAGAACCACCTAGAAGGGGGAACCACAATCAGTATCATTATCTACATGGTCAGAACCACCTAGAAGGGGAACCACAATCAGTATCATCATCTACATGGCAGAACCACCTAGAAGGGGAACCACAATCAGTATCATTATCTACATGGTCAGAACCATCTAGAAGGGGGAACCACAATCAGTATCATCATCTACATGGTCAGAACCACCTAGGATGAACCACAATCAGGATCATCATCTACATGGTCAGAACCACCTAGAAGGGGACCACAATCAGTATCATTATCTACATGGTCAGAACCATCTAGAAGGGGGAACCACAATCAGTATCATCATCTACATGGTCAGAACCACCTAGGATTAACCACAATCAGTATCATCATCTACATGGTCAGAACCACCTAGAAGGGGGAACCACAATCAGTATCATTATCTACATGGTCAGAACCACCTAGAAGGGGAACCACAATCAGTATCATCATCTACATGGCAGAACCACCTAGAAGGGGGAACCACAATCAGTATCATCATCTACATGGCAGAACCACCTAGAAGGGGAACCACAATCAGTATCATTATCTACATGGTCAGAACCATCTAGAAGGGGAACCACAATCAGTATCATTATCTACATGGTCAGAACCACCTAGAAGGGGAACCACAATCAGTATCATTATCTACATGGTCAGAACCACCTAGAAGGGGGAACCACAATCAGTATCATTATCTACATGGTCAGAACCACCTAGAAGGGGGAACCACAATCAGTATCATCATCTACATGGCAGAACCACCTAGAAGGGGAACCACAATCAGTATCATTATCTACATGGTCAGAACCACCTAGGATTAACCCACAATCAGTATCATTATCTACATGGTCAGAACCACCTAGGATTAACCCACAATCAGTATCATTATCTACATGGTCAGAACCACCTAGAAGGGGGAACCACAATCAGTATCATTATCTACATGGTCAGAACCACCTAGAAGGGGGAACCACAATCAGTATCATTATCTACATGGTCAGAACCACCTAGAAGGGGGAACCACAATCAGTATCATCATCTACATGGCAGAACCACCTAGAAGGGGAACCACAATCAGTATCATTATCTACATGGTCAGAACCATCTAGAAGGGGGAACCACAATCAGTATCATCATCTACATGGTCAGAACCACCTAGGATGAACCACAATCAGGATCATCATCTACATGGTCAGAACCACCTAGAAGGGGGACCACAATCAGTATCATTATCTACATGGTCAGAACCATCTAGAAGGGGGAACCACAATCAGTATCATCATCTACATGGTCAGAACCACCTAGGATTAACCACAATCAGTATCATCATCTACATGGTCAGAACCACCTAGAAGGGGGAACCACAATCAGTATCATTATCTACATGGTCAGAACCACCTAGAAGGGGGAACCACAATCAGTATCATCATCTACATGGCAGAACCACCTAGAAGGGGGAACCACAATCAGTATCATCATCTACATGGCAGAACCACCTAGAAGGGGAACCACAATCAGTATCATTATCTACATGGTCAGAACCATCTAGAAGGGGGAACCACAATCAGTATCATTATCTACATGGTCAGAACCACCTAGAAGGGGGAACCACAATCAGTATCATTATCTACATGGTCAGAACCACCTAGAAGGGGGAACCACAATCAGTATCATTATCTACATGGTCAGAACCACCTAGAAGGGGGAACCACAATCAGTATCATCATCTACATGGCAGAACCACCTAGAAGGGGAACCACAATCAGTATCATTATCTACATGGTCAGAACCATCTAGAAGGGGGAACCACAATCAGTATCATTATCTACATGGTCAGAACCACCTAGGATTAACCACAATCAGTATCATTATCTACATGGTCAGAACCACCTAGGATTAACCCACAATCAGTATCATTATCTACATGGTCAGAACCACCTAGAAGGGGAACCACAATCAGTATCATTATCTACATGGTCAGAACCACCTAGAAGGGGGAACCACAATCAGTATCATTATCTACATGGCAGAACCACCTAGAAGGGGAACCACAATCAGTATCATCATCTACATGGTCAGAACCACCTAGAAGGGGGAACCACAATCAGTATCATTATCTACATGGCAGAACCACCTAGAAGGGGGAACCACAATCAGTATCATTATCTACATGGTCAGAACCACCTAGAAGGGGAACCACAATCAGTATCATTTTCTACATGGTCAGAACCACCTAGAAGGGGAACCACAATCAGTATCATCATCTACATGGCAGAACCACCTAGAAGGGGAACCACAATCAGTATCATTATCTACATGGTCAGAACCATCTAGAAGGGGAACCACAATCAGTATCATCATCTACATGGTCAGAACCACCTAGGATTAACCACAATCAGTATCATCATCTACATGGTCAGAACCACCTAGAAGGGGGAACCACAATCAGTATCATCATCTACATGGCAGAACCACCTAGAAGGGGAACCACAATCAGTATCATTATCTACATGGTCAGAACCATCTAGAAGGGGGAACCACAATCAGTATCATCATCTACATGGTCAGAACCACCTAGGATTAACCACAATCAGTATCATCATCTACATGGCAGAACCACCTAGAAGGGGAACCACAATCAGTATCATTATCTACATGGTCAGAACCACCTAGAAGGGGGAACCACAATCAGTATCATTATCTACATGGCAGAACCACCTAGAAGGGGGAACCACATTCAGTATCATTATCTACATGGCAGAACCACCTAGAAGGGGGAACCACAATCAGTATCATTATCTACATGGTCAGAACCACCTAGAAGGGGGAACCACAATCAGTATCATCATCTACATGGCAGAACCACCTAGAAGGGGGAACCACAATCAGTATCATCATCTACATGGCAGAACCACCTAGAAGGGGAACCACAATCAGTATCATTATCTACATGGTCAGAACCATCTAGAAGGGGGAACCACAATCAGTATCATTATCTACATGGTCAGAACCACCTAGAAGGGGGAACCACAATCAGTATCATTATCTACATGGTCAGAACCACCTAGAAGGGGGAACCACAATCAGTATCATTATCTACATGGTCAGAACCACCTAGAAGGGGGAACCACAATCAGTATCATCATCTACATGGCAGAACCACCTAGAAGGGGAACCACAATCAGTATCATTATCTACATGGTCAGAACCATCTAGAAGGGGGAACCACAATCAGTATCATTATCTACATGGTCAGAACCACCTAGAAGGGGGAACCACAATCAGTATCATTATCTACATGGTCAGAACCACCTAGGATTAACCACAATCAGTATCATTATCTACATGGTCAGAACCACCTAGGATTAACCCACAATCAGTATCATTATCTACATGGTCAGAACCACCTAGAAGGGGAACCACAATCAGTATCATTATCTACATGGTCAGAACCACCTAGAAGGGGGAACCACAATCAGTATCATTATCTACATGGCAGAACCACCTAGAAGGGGGAACCACAATCAGTATCATCATCTACATGGTCAGAACCACCTAGAAGGGGGAACCACAATCAGTATCATTATCTACATGGCAGAACCACCTAGAAGGGGGAACCACAATCAGTATCATTATCTACATGGTCAGAACCACCTAGAAGGGGGAACCACAATCAGTATCATTATCTACATGGTCAGAACCACCTAGAAGGGGGAACCACAATCAGTATCATCATCTACATGGCAGAACCACCTAGAAGGGGAACCACAATCAGTATCATTATCTACATGGTCAGAACCATCTAGAAGGGGGAACCACAATCAGTATCATCATCTACATGGTCAGAACCACCTAGGATTAACCACAATCAGTATCATCATCTACATGGTCAGAACCACCTAGAAGGGGGAACCACAATCAGTATCATCATCTACATGGCAGAACCACCTAGAAGGGGAACCACAATCAGTATCATTATCTACATGGTCAGAACCATCTAGAAGGGGGAACCACAATCAGTATCATCATCTACATGGTCAGAACCACCTAGGATTAACCACAATCAGTATCATCATCTACATGGCAGAACCACCTAGAAGGGGAACCACAATCAGTATCATTATCTACATGGTCAGAACCACCTAGAAGGGGGAACCACAATCAGTATCATTATCTACATGGCAGAACCACCTAGAAGGGGGAACCACATTCAGTATCATTATCTACATGGCAGAACCACCTAGAAGGGGGAACCACAATCAGTATCATTATCTACATGGCTGAACCACCTAGAAGGGGAACCACAATCAGTATCATTATCTACATGGCAGAACCACCTAGAAGGGGAACCACAATCAGTATCATTATCTACATGGTCAGAACCACCTAGAAGAGTTAACCCACAATCAGTATCATTATCTACATGGTCAGAACCACCTAGGATTAACCCACAATCAGTATCATTATCTACATGGTCAGAACCACCTAGGATTAACCCACAATCAGTATCATTATCTACATGGTCAGAACCACCTAGAAGGGGGAACCACAATCAGTATCATTATCTACATGGTCAGAACCACCTAGAAGGGGGAACCACAATCAGTATCATTATCTACATGGTCAGAACCACCTAGAAGGGGGAACCACAATCAGTATCATCATCTACATGGCAGAACCACCTAGAAGGGGAACCACAATCAGTATCATTATCTACATGGTCAGAACCATCTAGAAGGGGGAACCACAATCAGTATCATCATCTACATGGTCAGAACCACCTAGGATGAACCACAATCAGGATCATCATCTACATGGTCAGAACCACCTAGAAGGGGGACCACAATCAGTATCATTATCTACATGGTCAGAACCATCTAGAAGGGGGAACCACAATCAGTATCATCATCTACATGGTCAGAACCACCTAGGATGAACCACAATCAGGATCATTATCTACATGGTCAGAACCACCTAGAAGGGGGAACCACAATCAGTATCATCATCTACATGGCAGAACCACCTAGAAGGGGGAACCACAATCAGTATCATTATCTACATGGTCAGAACCACCTAGAAGGGGAACCACAATCAGTATCATTATCTACATGGTCAGAACCATCTAGAAGGGGGAACCACAATCAGTATCATTATCTACATGGTCAGAACCACCTAGAAGGGGGAACCACAATCAGTATCATTATCTACATGGGCAGAACCACCTAGGATTAACCACAATCAGTATCATCATCTACATGGTCAGAACCACCTAGAAGGGGGAACCACAATCAGTATCATCATCTACATGGCAGAACCACCTAGAAGGGGAACCACAATCAGTATCATTATCTACATGGTCAGAACCACCTAGAAGGGGGAACCACAATCA
>NW_025746597.1:55000-60000 GCF_021184085.1 Oncorhynchus gorbuscha | reverse complement strand
TATAGGAGTGTAGTCAAGGGGTCTGAATGTAGTGTAGTGTACTATATAGGAGTGTAGTTAAGGGGTCTGAATGTAGTGTAGTGTACTATATAGGAGTGTAGTCAAGGGGTCTGAATGTAGTGTAGTGCACTATATAGGAGTGTAGTCAAGGGGTCTGAATGTAGTGTAGTGTACTATATAGGAGTGTAGTCAAGGGGTCTGAATGTAGTGTAGTGTACTATATAGGAGTGTAGTCAAGGGGTCTGAATGTAATGTAGTGTACTATATAGGAGTGTAGTCAAGGGGTCTGAATGTAGTAGGAGTGTAGTCAAGGGGTCTGAATGTAGTGTAGTGCACTATATAGGAGTGTAGTCAAGGGGTCTGAATGTAGTGTAGTGTACTATATAGGAGTGTAGTCAAATGGGTCTGAATGTAGTGTAGTGTAGTGTACTATATAGGAGTGTAGTCAAGGGGTCTGAATGTAGTGTAGTGCACTATATAGGAGTGTAGTTAAGGGGTCTGAATGTAGTGTACTATATAGTAGTCACTATATAGTGTACTATAGAGTGTAGTCAAGGGGTCTGAATGTAGTGTAGTGTACTATATAGGAGTGTAGTCAAGGGGTCTGAAGGGTGTCTGAATGTAGTAGTCAAGGGGTCTGAATGTAGTGCACTATATAGGAGTGTAGTCAAGGGGTCTGAATGTAGTAGTACTATATAGGAGTGTAGTCAAGGGGTCTGATAGTGTAGTGTACTATATAGGAGTGTAGTCAAGGGGTCTGAATGTAGTGTAGTGTACTATATAGGAGTGTAGTCAAGGGGTCTGAATGTAGTGTAGTGTACTATATAGGAGTGTAGTCAAGGGGTCTGAATGTAGTGTACTATATAGGAGTGTAGTCAAGGGGTCTGAATGTAGTGTAGTGTACAAGGGGTCTATATAGTGAGGAGTGTAGTCAAGGGGTCTGAATGTAGTGTACTATATAGGAGTGTAGTCAAGGGGTCTGAATGTAGTGTAGTGCACTATATAGGAGTGTAGTCAAGGGGTCTGAATGTAGTGTAGTGTACTATATAGGAGTGTAGTCAAGGGGTCTGAATGTTAAGGGGTCTGAATGTAGTGTACTATATAGGAGTGTAGTTAAGGGGTCTGAATGTAGTGTATAGGAGTGTAGTCAAGGGGTCTGAAATGTAGTGTACTGTAGTGTACTATATAGGAGTGTAGTCAAGGGGTCTGAATGTAGTGTAGTCAAGGGTCTGAATGTAGGAGTGTAGTCAAGGGGTCTGAATGTAGTGTAGTGTACTATATAGGAGTGTAGTCAAGGGGTCTGAATGTAGTGTACTATATAGGAGTGTAGTCAAGGGGTCTGAATGTAGTGTAGTGCTATATAGGAGTGTAGTCAAGGGGTCTGAATGTACTATATAGGAGTGTAGTGGGGTCTGACTATATAGGAGTGTAGTCAAGGGGTCTGAATGTAATGTAGTGTACTATATAGGAGTGTAGTCAAGGGGTCTGAATGTAGTGTTGTGTACTATATAGGAGTGTAGTCAAGGGGTCTGAATGTAGTGTATATATAGGAGTGTAGTCAAGGGGTCTGAATGTAATGTAGTGTACTATATAGGAGTGTAGTCAAGGGGTCTGAATGTAGTGCACTATATAGGAGTGTAGTCAAGGGGTCTGAATGTAGTGTACTATATAGGAGTGTAGTCAAGGGGTCTGAATGTAATGTCTATATAGGAAGTCAAGGGGTCTGAATGTGTGTAGTGTACTATATAGGAGTGTAGTCAAGGGGTCTGAATGTAGTGTACTATATAGGAGTGTAGTCAAGGGGTCTGAATGTAGGAGTGTAGTCAAGGGGTCTGAATGTAGTGTAGTGTACTATATAGGAGTGTAGTCAAGGGTCTATATAGGAGTGTAGTCAAGGGGTCTGAATGTAGTGTACTATATAGGAGTGTAGTCAAGGGGTCTGAATGTAGTGTAGTGTACTATATAGGAGTGTAGTCAAGGGGTCTGAATGTAGTGTACTATATAGGAGTGTAGTCAAGGGGTCTGAATGTAGTGTAGTGCACTATATAGGAGTGTAGTCAAGGGTCTGAATGTAGTGTACTATATAGGAGTGTAGTCAAGGGGTCTGAATGTAGTGTAGTGCACTATATAGGAGTGTAGTTAAGGGGTCTAATGTAGTGTAGTGCACTATCTGAATAGGAGTATATAGGAGTGTAGTTAAGGGTCTGAATGTAGTGTAGTGTAGGAGTGTAGTCAAGGGGTCTGAATGTAGTGTACTATATAGGAGTGTAGTCAAGGGGTCTGAATGTAGTGTACTATATAGGAGTGTAGTCAAGGGGTCTGAATGTAGTGTAGTGTACTATATAGGAGTGTAGTCAAGGGGTCTGAATGTAGTGTAGTGTACTATATAGGAGTGTAGTCAAGGGGTCTGAATGTAGTGTAGTGCACTATATAGGAGTGTAGTCAAGGGGTCTGAATGTAGTGTAGTGTACTATATAGGAGTGTAGTCAAGGGGTCTGAATGTAGTGTACTAGTAGTCAAGGGGTCTGAATGTAGTGTAGTGTACTATATAGGAGTGTAGTCAAGGGGTCTGAATGTAGTGTACTATATAGGGGTGTAGTCAAGGGGTCTGAATGTAGTGTAGTGTAGGAGTGTAGTCAAGGGGTCTGAATGTAGTGTAGTGATAGGAGTGTAGTCAAGGGGTCTGAATGTAGTGTAGTGTACTATATAGGAGTGTAGTCAAGGGGTCTGAATGTAGTGTACTATATAGGAGTGTAGTCAAGGGGTCTGAGTGTAGTGTACTGTAGTCAAGGGGTCTGAATGTACTATATAGGAGTGTAGTCAAGGGGTCTGAATGTAGTGTACTATATAGGAGTGTAGTCTCTGAATGTAGTGTACTATATAGGAGTGTAGTCAAGGGGTCTAGGAGTGTAGTCAAGGGGTCTGAATGTAGTGTAGTGCATATAGGAGTGTAGTTAAGGGGTCTGAATGTAGTGTACTATATAGGAGTGTAGTCAAGGGGTCTGAATGTAGTGTAGTGTACTATATAGGAGTGTAGTCAAGGGGTCTGAATGTAGTGTACTATATAGGAGTGTAGTCAAGGGGTCTGAATGTAGTGTACTATATCTGAATGTAGTGTAGTGTAGTCAAGGGGTCTGAATGTAGTGTACTATATAGGAGTGTAGTCAAGGGGTCTGAATGTAGTGTACTATATAGGAGTGTAGTCAAGGGGTCTGAATGTAGTGTAGTGTACTATATAGGAGTGTAGTCAAGGGGTCTGAATGTAGTGCACTATATAGGAGTAGTTAAGGGGTCTGAATTTGTAGTGCTCCAGCCCCTGAATGTCATCAAGGGGTCTGAATTTGTACTATAGGTTGTTCTGAATGTAGTGTACTATATAGGAGTACCATTTGGGCTCCAGCCCCAGTCAATCAGGTTGTTGAAAACATTGTTCTATCCGACTGGTGTAAAACAGAACAACATTCTGTTCCATCATTGTTCCATCTGACTGGTCTAAAACAGAACAACATTCTGTTCCATCATTGTTCCATCTGACTGGTGTAAAACAGAACAACATTCTGTTCCATCATTGTTCCATCTGACTGGTCTAAAACAGAACAACATTCTGTTCCATCATTGTTCCATCTGACTGTTGTAAAACAGAACAACATTCTGTTCCATCATTGTTCCATCTGACTGGTCTAAAACAGAACAACATTCTATTCCATCATTGTTCCATCTGACTGGTCTAAAACAGAACAACATTCTGTTCCATCATTGTTCCATCTGACTGGTCTAAAACAGAACAACATTCTGTTCCATCATTGTTCCATCTGACTGTTGTAAAACAGAACAACATTCTGTTCCATCATTGTTCCATCTGACTGGTCTAAATCAGAACAACATTCTGTTCCATCATTGTTCCATCTGACTGGTCTAAAACAGAACAACATTCTGTTCCATCATTGTTCCATCTGACTGTTGTAAAACAGAACAACATTCTGTTCCATCATTGTTCCATCTGACTGGTCTAAAACAGAACAACATTCTGTTCCATCATTGTTCCATCTGACTGGTCTAAAACAGAACAACATTCTGTTCCATCATTGTTCCATCCGACTGTTGTAAAACAGAACAACATTCTGTTCCATCATTGTTCCATCCGACTGGTCTAAAACAGAACAACATTCTGTTCCATCATTGTTCCATCCGACTGGTCTAACAACATTCTGTTCCATCATTGTTCCATCTGACTGTTGTAAAACAGAACAACATTCTGTTCCATCATTGTTCCATCTGACTGGTCTAAAACAGAACAACATTCTGTTCCATCATTGTTCCATCTGACTGGTCTAAAACAGAACAACATTCTGTTCCATCATTGTTCCATCTGACTGTTGTAAAACAGAACAACATTCTGTTCCATCATTGTTCCATCTGACTGGTCTAAAACAGAACAACATTCTGTTCCATCATTGTTCCATCTGACTGGTCTAAAACAGAACAACATTCTGTTCCATCATTGTTCCATCCGACTGTTGTAAAACAGAACAACATTCTGTTCCATCATTGTTCCATCCGACTGGTCTAAAACAGAACAACATTCTGTTCCATCATTGTTCCATCCGACTGGTCTAAAACAGAACAACATTCTGTTCCATCATTGTTCCATCCGACTGGTCTAAAATAGAACAACATTCTGTTCCATCATTGTTCCATCCGACTGGTCTAAAACAGAACAACATTCTGTTCTATCATTGTTCCATCTGACTGGTCTAAAACAGGACAACATTCTGTTCCATCATTGTTCCATCTGACTGGTCTAAAACAGAACAACATTCTGTTCCATCATTGTTCCATCTGACTGGTCTAAAACAGAACAACATTCTGTTCCATCATTGTTCCATCTGACTGGTCTAAAACAAAATTCTGTTCCATAGGGTTGTTTTAAACTACAGGTGAAACCGTTTCCTTCCTCTGACACATGTAATGTGACACACACACACACACACACACACACA
>NW_025746597.1:35000-47500 GCF_021184085.1 Oncorhynchus gorbuscha | reverse complement strand
TAGTCAGCCAGGCTGTACCTAACACACTAGTCAGCCAGGCTGTACCTAACACACTAGTCAGCCAGGCTGTACCTAACACACTAGTCAGCCAGGCTGTACCTAACACACTAGTCAGCCAGGCTGTACCTAACACACTAGTCAGCCAGGCTGTACCTAACACTAGTCAGCCAGGCTGTACCTAACACTAGTCAGCCAGGCTGTACCTAACACTAGTCAGCCAGGCTGTACCTAACACACTAGTCAGCCAGGCTGTACCTAACACTAGTCAGCCAGGCTGTACCTAACACACTAGTCAGCCAGGCTGTACCTAACACACTAGTCAGCCAGGCTGTACCTAACACTAGTCAGCCAGGCTGTACCTAACACTAGTCAGCCAGGCTGTACCTAACACACTAGTCAGCCAGGCTGTACCTAACACTAGTCAGCCAGGCTGTACCTAACACTAGTCAGCCAGGCTGTACCTAACACACTAGTCAGCCAGGCTGTACCTAACACACTAGTCAGCCAGGCTGTACCTAACACTAGTCAGCCAGGCTGTACCTAACACTAGTCAGCCAGGCTGTACCTAACACTAGTCAGCCAGGCTGTACCTAACACTAGTCAGCCAGGCTGTACCTAACACTAGTCAGCCAGGCTGTACCTAACACACTAGTCAGCCAGGCTTTACCTAACACTAGTCAGCCAGGCTGTACCTAACACTAGTCAGCCAGGCTGTACCTAACACTAGTCAGCCAGGCTGTACCTAACACTAGTCAGCCAGGCTGTACCTAACACTAGTCAGCCAGGCTGTACCTAACACTAGTCAGCCAGGCTGTACCTAACACTAGTCAGCCAGGCTGTACCTAACACACTAGTCAGCCAGGTTGCTTATGACCCACTGCGAATTCTGACGTCCATCCATCGACTGCAAAACCGTCCACTAGGGGGCGACGGTGAGCAAAATTAGCTTCAAGTAGACTTGGATGTTGTGGAAATGGATGGTAGATAGTGATGGGAGGAAAAACGGACACAGTTACATATTGCAATATTATTTTTAGAGGATATTATATCGATACTTTATATGTTTTGTTAGGTAGCATTGGTTAGGACTAGTCGGCTGTACCTGGCACTAGTCGGCTGTACCTGGCACTAGTCGGCTGTACCTGGCACTAGTCGGCTGTACCTCCGCTGTACCTGGCACTAGTCGGCTGTACCATCTTCCGGCGCCGACTGAGATGGCCGCCTCGCTTCGCGTTCCTAGGAAACTATGCAGTTTTTTGTTTTTTTACGTGTTATTTCTTACATTAGTACCCCAGGTCATCTTAGGTTTCATTACATACAGTCGAGAAGAACTACTGAATATAAGATCAGCGTCAACTCACCATCAGTACGACCAAGAATATGTTTTCCGCGACGCGGATCCTGTGTTCTGCCTTACAAACAGGACAACGGAATGGATCGCATGCAGCGACCCAAGGAAACGACTCCGAAAAAGAGGGAAACGCGGCGGTGTTCTGGTCAGACTCCGAAAAGGGGCACATCGCGCACCACTTCCCAGTATTCTTCTTGCCAATTTCCAGTCTCTCGAGAACAAGGTTGATGAAATCCGAGCAAGGGAGGCATTCCAGAGGGACATCAGAGACTGCAACGTTCTCTGCTTTACGGAAACATGGCTTACTGGGAAGACGCTATCCAGGGCGGTGCAGCCAACGGGTTTCTCCACGCATCGCGCCGACAGAAACAAACATCTCTCTGGTAAGAAGAGTGGCGGGGGCGTATGCCTCATGACTAACGGGACATGGTGTGATGAAGGAAACATACAGGAACTCAAATCCTTCTGTTCACCTGATTTAGAATTCCTCACAATCAAATGTAGACCGCATTATCTTCCAAGAGAATTCTCTTCGATTATAATCACAGCCGTATATATCCCCCCCAAGCAGACACATCGATGGCTCTGAACGAACTTTATTTAACTCTTTGCAAACTGGAAAACATTTATCCGGAGGCTGCATTCATTGTAGCTGGGGATTTTAACAAAGCCAATCTGAAAACAAGACTCCCTAAATTTTATCAGCATATCGATTGCGCAACCAGGGGTGGTAAAACCTTGGATCATTGTTACTCTAACTTCCGCGACGCATATAAGGCCCTGCCCCGCCCCCCTTTCGGAAAAGCTGACCACGACTCCATTTTGCTGATCCCTGCCTACAGGCAGAAATTAAAACAAGAGGCTCCCACGCTGAGGTCTGTCCAACGCTGGTCAGACCAAGCTGACTCTACACTCCAAGACTGCTTCCATCACGTGGACTGGGACATGTTTCGTATTGCGTCAGATGGGAATATTGACGAATACGCTGATTCGGTGTGCGAGTTCATTAGAACGTGCGTCGAAGATGTCGTTCCCATAGCAACGATAAAAACATTCCCTAACCAGAAACCGTGGATTGATGGGAGCATTCGCGTGAAACTGAAAGCGCGAACCACTGCTTTTAATCAGGGCAAGGTGTCTGGCAACATGACTGAATACAAACAGTGCAGCTATTCCCTCCGTAAGGCTATCAAACAAGCTAAGCGTCAGTATAGAGACAAAGTAGAATCTCAATTCAACGGCTCAGACACAAGAGGCATGTGGCAGGGTCTACAGTCAATCACGGACTACAAGATGAAATCCAGCCCAGTCACGGACCAGGATGTCTTGCTCCCAGGCAGACTAAATAACTTTTTGCCCGCTTTGAGGATAATACAGTGCCACTGACACGGCCTGCAACGGAAACATGCGGTCTCTCCTTCACTGCAGCCGAGGTGAGTAAGACATTTAAACGTGTTAACCCTCGCAAGGCTGCAGGCCCAGACGGCATCCCCAGCCGCGCCCTCAGAGCATGCGCAGACCAGCTGGCCGGTGTGTTTACGGACATATTCAATCAATCCCTATACCAGTCTGCTGTTCCCACATGCTTCAAGAGGGCCACCATTGTTCCTGTTCCCAAGAAAGCTAAGGTAACTGAGCTAAACGACTACCGCCCGTAGCACTCACTTCCGTCATCATGAAGTGCTTTGAGAGACTAGTCAAGGACCATATCACCTCCACCCTACCTGACACCCTAGACCCACTCCAATTTGCTTACCGCCCAAATAGGTCCACAGACGATGCAATCTCAACCACACTGCACACTGCCCTAACCCACCTGGACAAGAGGAATACCTATGTGAGAATGCTGTTCATCGACTATAGCTCGGCATTCAACACCATAGTACCCTCCAAGCTCGTCATCAAGCTCGAGACCCTGGGTCTCGACCCCGCCCTGTGCAACTGGGTACTGGACTTCCTGACGGGCCGCCCCCAGGTGGTGAGGGTAGGCAACAACATCTCCTCCCCGCTGATCCTCAACACGGGGCCCCACAAGGGTGCGTTCTGAGCCCTCTCCTGTACTCCCTGTTCACCCACGACTGCGTGGCCACGCACGCCTCCAACTCAATCATCAAGTTTGCGGATGACACAACAGTGGTAGGCTTGATTACCAACAACGACGAGACGGCCTACAGGGAGGAGGTGAGGGCCCTCGGAGTGTGGTGTCAGGAAAATAACCTCACACTCAACGTCAACAAAACTAAGGAGATGATTGTGGACTTCAGGAAACAGCAGAGGGAACACCCCCCTATCCACATCGATGGAACAGTAGTGGAGAGGGTAGCTAGTTAAGTTCCTCGGCATACACATCACAGACAAACTGAATTGGTCCACTCACACTGACAGCGTCGTGAAGAAGGCGCAGCAGCGCCTATTCAACCTCAGGAGGCTGAAGAAATTCGGCTTGTCACCAAAAGCACTCACAAACTTCTACAGATGCACAATCGAGAGCATCCTGGCGGGCTGTATCACCGCCTGGTACGGCAACTGCTCCGCCCTCAACCGTAAGGCTCTCCAGAGGGTAGTGAGGACTGCACAACGCATCACCGGGGCAAACTACCTGCCCTCCAGGACACCTACACCACCCGTTGTTACAGGAAGGCCATAAAGATCATCAAGGACATCAACCACCGAACCACTGCCTGTTCACCCCGCTATCATCCAGAAGGCGAGGTCAGTACAGGTGCATCAAAGCTGGGACCGAGAGACTGAAAAACAGCTTCTATCTCAAGGCCATCAGACTGTTAAACAGCCACCACTAACATTGAGTGGCTGCTGCCAACACACTGTCATTGACACTGACCCAACTCCAGCCATTTTAATAATGGGAATTGATGGGAAATGATGTAAATATATCACTAGCCACTTTAAACAATGCTACCTTATATATTGTTACTTACCCTACATTATTCATCTCATATGCATATGTATATACTGTACTCTACATCATCGACTGCATCCTTATGTAACACATGTATCACTAGCCACTTTAACTATGCCACTTTGTTTACTTTGTCTACACACTCATCTCATATGTATATACTGTACTCGATACCATCTACTGTATGCTGCTCTGTACCATCACTCATTCATATATCCTTATGTACATGTTCCTTATCCCCTTACACTGTGTATAAGACAGTAGTTTTGGAATTGTTAGTTAGATTACTTGTTGGTTATCACTGCATTGTCGGAACTAGAAGCACAAGCATTCCGCTACACTCGCATTAACATCTGCTAACCATGTGTATGTGACAAATAAAATTTGATTTGATTTGATTTACCTGGCACTAGTCGGCTGTACCTGGCACTAGTCGGCTGTACCTGGCACTAGTCGGCTGTACCTAACACTAGTCGGCTGTACCTGACACTAGTCGGCTGTACCTGGCACTAGTCGGCTGTACCTGGCACTAGTCGGCTGTACCTGGCACTAGTCGGCTGTACCTGGCACTAGTCGGCTGTACCTGGCACTAGTCGGCTGTACCTGGCACTAGTCGGCTGTACCTGGCACTAGTCGGCTGTACCTGGCACTAGTCGGCTGTACCTGGCACTAGTCTGCTGTACCTGACACTAGTCTGCTGTACCTGGCACTAGTCTGCTGTACCTGGCACTAGTCTGCTGTACCTGGCACTAGTCGGCTGTACCTGGCACTAGTCGGCTGTACCTGGCACTAGTCGGCTGTACCTGACACTAGTCGGCTGTACCTGACACTAGTCTGCTGTACCTGGCACTAGTCGGCTGTACCTGACACTAGTCTGCTGTACCTGGCACTAGTCGGCTGTACCTGACACTAGTCTGCTGTACCTCTGCTGTACCTGGCACTAGTCTGCTGTACCTGACACTAGTCGGCTGTACCTGGCACTAGTCGGCTGTACCTGGCACTAGTCGGCTAGTCGGCTGTACCTGACACTAGTCTGCTGTACCTGGCACTAGTCGGCTGTACCTGACACTAGTCGGCTGTACCTGACACTAGTCGGCTGTACCTGACACTAGTCGGCTGTATCTGGCACTAGTCGGCTAGTCGGCTGTACCTGACACTAGTCGGCTGTACCTGGCACTAGTCGGCTGTACCTGACACTAGTCGGCTGTACCTGGCACTAGTCGGCTGTATCTGGCACTAGTCGGCTGTACCTGACACTAGTCTGCTGTACCTGACACTAGTCGGCTGTACCTGACACTAGTCGGCTGTACCTGCCACTAGTCGGCTGTACCTGGCACTAGTCGGCTGTACCTGACACTAGTCGGCTGTACCTGACACTAGTCGGCTGTACCTGGCACTAGTCGGCTGTACCTGGCACTAGTCGGCTGTACCTGGCACTAGTCGGCTGTACCTGGCACTAGTCGGCTAGTCGGCTGTACCTGGCACTAGTCGGCTGTACCTGACACTAGTCGGCTGTACCTGGCACTAGTCGGCTGTACCTGACACTAGTCGGCTGTACCTGACACTAGTCGGCTGTACCTGGCACTAGTCGGCTGTACCTGGCACTAGTCGGCTGTACCTGGCACTAGTCGGCTGTACCTGGCACTAGTCGGCTGTACCTGGCACTAGTCGGCTGTACCTGGCACTAGTCGGCTGTACCTGACACTAGTCGGCTGTACCTGACACTAGTCGGCTGTACCTGACACTAGTCGGCTGTACCTGGCACTAGTCGGCTGTACCTGGCACTAGTCGGCTGTACCTGGCACTAGTCGGCTGTACCTGGCACTAGTCGGCTGTACCTGGCACTAGTCGGCTGTACCTGGCACTAGTCGGCTGTACCTGGCACTAGTCGGCTGTACCTGGCACTAGTCGGCTGTACCTGGCACTAGTCGGCTGTACCTGGCACTAGTCGGCTGTACCTGGCACTAGTCGGCTGTACCTGGCACTAGTCGGCTGTACCTGGCACTAGTCGGCTGTACCTGGCACTAGTCGGCTGTACCTGGCACTAGTCGGCTGTACCTGACACTAGTCGGCTGTACCTCCGCTGTACCTGACACTAGTCGGCTGTACCTGGCACTAGTCGGCTGTACCTGACACTAGTCGGCTGTACCTGACACTAGTCGGCTGTACCTCCGCTGTACCTGACACTAGTCGGCTGTACCTGGCACTAGTCGGCTGTACCTGACACTAGTCGGCTGTACCTCCGCTGTACCTGACACTAGTCGGCTGTACCTGGCACTAGTCGGCTGTACCTGGCACTAGTCGGCTGTACCTGACACTAGTCGGCTGTACCTGACACTAGTCGGCTGTACCTGACACTAGTCGGCTGTACCTGACACTAGTCGGCTAGTCGGCTGTACCTGACACTAGTCGGCTGTACCTGACACTAGTCGGCTGTACCTGACACTAGTCGGCTGTACCTGACACTAGTCGGCTTGGCACTAGTCGGCTGTACCTGGCACTAGTCGGCTGTACCTGGCACTAGTCGGCTGTACCTGGCACTAGTCGGCTGTACCTGGCACTAGTCGGCTGTATCTCCGCTGTACCTGACACTAGTCGGCTGTACCTGGCACTAGTCGGCTGCACCTGGCACTAGTCGGCTGCACCTGGCACTAGTCGGCTGTACCTGGCACTAGTCGGCTGTACCTGACACTAGTCGGCTGTACCTCCGCTGTACCTGACACTAGTCGGCTGTACCTGGCACTAGTCGGCTGTACCTCCGCTGTACCTGGCACTAGTCGGCTGTACCTCCGCTGTACCTGGCACTAGTCGGCTGTACCTGGCACTAGTCGGCTGTACCTGGCACTAGTCGGCTGTACCTGACACTAGTCTGCTGTACCTGGCACTAGTCGGCTGTACCTGACACTAGTCGACTGTACCTGACACTAGTCGGCTGTACCTGACACTAGTCGGCTGTACCTCCGCTGTACCTGACACTAGTCGGCTGTACCTGACACTAGTCGGCTGTACCTGGCACTAGTCGGCTGTACCTGGCACTAGTCGGCTGTACCTGACACTAGTCAGCTAGTCGGCTGTACCTGACACTAGTCGGCTGTACCTGACACTAGTCGGCTGTACCTGACACTAGTCGGCTGTACCTGACACTAGTCGGCTGTACCTGGCACTAGTCGGCTGTACCTGGCACTAGTCGGCTGTACCTGGCACTAGTCGGCTGTACCTCCGCTGTACCTGGCACTAGTCGGCTGTACCTGGCACTAGTCTGCTGTACCTGGCACTAGTCGGCTGTACCTGGCACTAGTCGGCTGTACCTGGCACTAGTCGGCTGTACCTGGCACTAGTCGGCTGTACCTGGCACTAGTCGGCTGTACCTGGCACTAGTCGGCTGTCCCTGACACTAGTCGGCTGTACCTGACACTAGTCGGCTGTACCTGACACTAGTCGGCTGTACCTCCGCTGTACCTGGCACTAGTCGGCTGTACCTGGCACTAGTCGGCTTGGCACTAGTCGGCTGTACCTGGCACTAGTCGGCTGTACCTGGCACTAGTCGGCTGTACCTGGCACTAGTCGGCTGTACCTGGCACTAGTCGGCTGTATCTCCGCTGTACCTGGCACTAGTCGGCTGTACCTGGCACTAGTCGGCTGTATCTCCGCTGTACCTGACACTAGTCGGCTGTACCTGGCACTAGTCGGCTGCACCTGGCACTAGTCGGCTGCACCTGGCACTAGTCGGCTGTACCTGGCACTAGTCGGCTGTACCTGACACTAGTCGGCTGTACCTCCGCTGTACCTGACACTAGTCGGCTGTACCTGGCACTAGTCGGCTGTACCTCCGCTGTACCTGGCACTAGTCGGCTGTACCTCCGCTGTACCTGGCACTAGTCGGCTGTACCTGGCACTAGTCGGCTGTACCTGGCACTAGTCGGCTGTACCTGACACTAGTCTGCTGTACCTGGCACTAGTCGGCTGTACCTGACACTAGTCGACTGTACCTGACACTAGTCGGCTGTACCTGACACTAGTCGGCTGTACCTCCGCTGTACCTGACACTAGTCGGCTGTACCTGACACTAGTCGGCTGTACCTGGCACTAGTCGGCTGTACCTGGCACTAGTCGGCTGTACCTGACACTAGTCAGCTAGTCGGCTGTACCTGACACTAGTCGGCTGTACCTGACACTAGTCGGCTGTACCTGACACTAGTCGGCTGTACCTGACACTAGTCGGCTGTACCTGGCACTAGTCGGCTGTACCTGGCACTAGTCGGCTGTACCTGGCACTAGTCGGCTGTACCTCCGCTGTACCTGGCACTAGTCGGCTGTACCTGGCACTAGTCTGCTGTACCTGGCACTAGTCGGCTGTACCTGGCACTAGTCGGCTGTACCTGGCACTAGTCGGCTGTACCTGGCACTAGTCGGCTGTACCTGGCACTAGTCGGCTGTACCTGGCACTAGTCGGCTGTCCCTGACACTAGTCGGCTGTACCTGACACTAGTCGGCTGTACCTGACACTAGTCGGCTGTACCTCCGCTGTACCTGGCACTAGTCGGCTGTACCTGGCACTAGTCGGCTGTACCTGACACTAGTCTGCTGTACCTGGCACTAGTCGGCTGTACCTGGCACTAGTCGGCTGTACCTGGCACTAGTCGGCTGTACCTGGCACTAGTCGGCTGTACCTGACACTAGTCGGCTGTACCTGACACTAGTCGGCTGTACCTGACACTAGTCGGCTGTACCTGACACTAGTCGGCTGTACCTGGCACTAGTCGGCTGTACCTCCGCTGTACCTGACACTAGTCGGCTGTACCTGACACTAGTCGGCTGTACCTGACACTAGTCGGCTGTACCTGGCACTAGTCGGCTGTACCTGGCACTAGTCGGCTGTACCTGGCACTAGTCGGCTGTACCTGGCACTAGTCGGCTGTACCTGCGCTGTACCTGACACTAGTCGGCTGTACCTGGCACTAGTCGGCTGTACCTGGCACTAGTCGGCTGTACCTGGCACTAGTCGGCTGTACCTGGCACTAGTCGGCTGTACCTGGCACTAGTCGGCTGTACCTGGCACTAGTCGGCTGTACCTGGCACTAGTCGGCTGTACCTGGCACTAGTCGGCTGTACCTGGCACTAGTCGGCTGTACCTGGCACTAGTCGGCTGTACCTGGCACTAGTCGGCTGTACCTGGCACTAGTCGGCTGTACCTGGCACTAGTCGGCTGTACCTGGCACTAGTCTGCTGTACCTGGCACTAGTCGGCTGTACCTGGCACTAGTCGGCTGTACCTGGCACTAGTCGGCTGTACCTGGCACTAGTCGGCTGTACCTGGCACTAGTCTGCTGTACCTGGCACTAGTCGGCTGTACCTGGCACTAGTCGGCTGTACCTGGCACTAGTCGGCTGTACCTGGCACTAGTCGGCTGTACCTGGCACTAGTCGGCTGTACCTGGCAGTAGTCGGCTGTACCTGGCACTAGTCGGCTGTACCTGGCACTAGTCGGCTGTACCTGGCACTAGTCGGCTGTACCTGGCACTAGTCGGCTGTACCTGGCACTAGTCGGCTGTACCTGACACTAGTCGGCTGTACCTGGTCAGACTTGATTTGCAATAACGAAAAATGTCCATGAACTATAATCCACATTATAATCCACATTTCCTGTTGCAGCAGAATTATTTTCCTGCTGTAGCAAACGGGCTCAAATTAAGATCCTACATAGAATGGTGAATGGTGTTTGATGGTTTTTAGTCTGACTCCCAAATGGCATATGGCCTATAGGGCTCTGGTGAAACGTAATGCACTATATAGGGAATAGGGCTTTGGTCTAAAGTAGTGCACTATATAGGGAATAAAATATCTGGTCTAAAGTAGTGCACAATATAGGGAACAGGGCTCTGGTCTAATGTAGTGTACTATATAGGGAATAGGGCTCTGGTCTAAAGTAGTGCATTATATAGGGAATAAGGCTTTGGTCTAAAGTAGTGCACTATATAGGGAATAAAATATCTGGTCTAAAGTAGTGCACAATATAGGGAACAGGGCTCTGGTCTAATGTAGTGCACTATATAGGGAATAGGGTACCATTTGGGATGTACATTTAGACTCAGACAATTACAATTAGCCACATCCATAGATTTGCCGTACAGTTAGCCACATCCATAGATTAGCCTTACAGTTAGCCACACTCATAGATTTGCCGTACAGTTAGCCTCACTCATAGATTTGCCGTACAGTTAGCTACACTCATAGATTAGCCTTACAATCAGCCACACTCATAGATTAGCCTTACAATCAGCCACACTCATAGATTAGCCTTACAATCAGCCACACTCATAGATTAGCCTTACAATCAGCCACACTCATAGATTAGCCTCTTCTTACAGGCTACAGGTAGATACTCTCTCTACAGGCTACACGTAGATTATCTTTACAGGCTACACATAGATTATCTTTACAGGCTACAGGTAGATTATTCTACAAGTCTGTTGAAGATCAGCTCTATGATGACATTATATAGTATCCTCTATAAGGACATAGTTCTACCAGTCTGTTGTAGATCAGCACTATGATGACATTATATAGTATCCTCTGTACGTCCTTTTTAAAGAAACATGACTGTTCTTTCTGATTCACTTTGATTTCGGACACAAGCCCGGAGAGAAGAAAAAAGGGGAGAGAGAAAGAGAGCTCTTCTCCGTTTTCATTCCTTCTCCGACGTCCTCTGATCTGCCTACCGGGAATAATCTCCATCGGCTCCAGTTTAACTTTACAGGTTTACTGTCTGACTGTCTCGCGCTTGGGTCAGGAGGCAGTGAAAGTGAGCCGGCGTAACTAATCGCGTTGAAGGGAGAGGAGGGTTTGGGGTTTCTTGGGGTTACCCCTGGGAACATACACCGTGTTGAAGGGGCATTTCAAGGAGAGGAGGGTTTGGGGTTTCTTGGGGTTACCCCTGGGAACATACACCATGAAGCCTTCTGTTGAATGCAGATGCATCGGTAGACTCACTGAAACTGTAGCGTACACGTTGTTGTTCTAACTACATTTTGATTAGAGTCATTCAGAGCAACTTAAAGTTCTCATCCTAACGTAGCTATGGGTAGACTAGGACAAACACAGATCACAGTAAGTTAAACTGTCCTCTATACAGTAGCTGTGGGTAGACTAGGACAAGCTCAGTTGGTAGAGCATGGCGCTTGTAACGCCAGGGTAGTGGGTTCGATCCCCGGGACCACCCATACGTAGAATGTATGCACACATGACTGTAAGTCGCTTTGGATAAAAGCGTCTGCTAAATGGCATATATTAAACACAGATCACAGTCAGTTAAACTGTCCTCTATACAGTAGCTGTGGGTAGACTAGGACAAACACAGATCACAGTCAGTTAAACTGTCCTCTATACAGTAGCTGTGGGTAGACTAGGACAAACACAGATCACAGTCAGTCAAACTGTCCTCTATACAGTAGCTGTGGGTAGACTAGGACAAACACAGATCACAGTCAGTTAAACTGTCCTCTATACAGTAGCTGTGGGTAGACTAGGACAAACACAGTCAGTTAAACTGTCCTCTATACAGTAGCTGTGGGTAGACTAGGACAAACACAGATCACAGTCAGTTAAACTGTCCTCTATACAGTAGCTGTGGGTAGACTAGGACAAACACAGATCACAGTCAGTTAAACTGTCCTCTATACAGTAGCTGTGGGTAGACTAGGACAAACACAGTCAGTTAAACTGTCCTCTATACAGTAGCTGTGGGTAGACTAGGACAAACACAGATCACAGTCAGTTAAACTGTCCTCTATACAGTAGCTGTGGGTAGACTAGGACAAACACAAATCACAGTCAGTTAAACTGTCCTCTATACAGTAGCTGTGGGTAGACTAGGACGAACACAGATCACAGTCAGTTAAACTGTCCTCTATACAGTAGCTGTGGGTAGACTAGGACAAACACAGTCAGTTAAACTGTCCTCTATACAGTAGCTGTGGGTAGACTAAGACAAATACAGAACACAGTCAGTTAAACTGTCCTCTATACAGTAGCTGTGGGTAGACTAGGACAAACACAGA
Organism: Oncorhynchus gorbuscha; assembly: GCF_021184085.1. Lineage (NCBI taxonomy): Eukaryota > Metazoa > Chordata > Actinopteri > Salmoniformes > Salmonidae > Oncorhynchus > Oncorhynchus gorbuscha. The sequence continues at coordinate 35,174 of NW_025746597.1, read as the reverse complement.
TCACAGTAAGTCAAACTGTCCTCTATACAGTAGCTGTGGGTAGACTAGGACAAACACAGTCAGTTAAACTGTCCTCTATACAGTAGCTGTGGGTAGACTAGGACAAACACAGTCAGTTAAACTGTCCTCTATACAGTAGCTGTGGGTAGACTAAGACAAACACAGATCACAGTC
>NW_025746597.1:12500-25000 GCF_021184085.1 Oncorhynchus gorbuscha | reverse complement strand
GTTAGGTCCCAGTGTGTTTCTAGTTAGGCCCCAGTGTGTTAGGCCCCAGTGTGTTTCTAGTTAGGCCCCAGTGTGTTAGGTCCCAGTGTGTTAGGCCCCAGTGTGTTTCTAGTTAGGCCCCAGTGTGTTAGGCCCCAGTGTGTTTCTAGTTAGGCCCCAGTGTGTTTCTAGTTAGGCCCCAGTGTGTTAGGCCCCAGTGTGTTTCTAGTTAGGCCCCAGTGTGTTTCTAGTTAGGTCCCAGTGTGTTTCTAGTTAGGCCCCAGTGTGTTAGGTCCCAGTGTGTTTCTAGTTAGGCCCCAGTGTGTTTCTAGTTAGGTCCCAGTGTGTTTCTAGTTAGGCCCCAGTGTGTTTCTAGTTAGGCCCCAGTGTGTTAGGCCCCATTGTGTTTCTAGTTAGGCCCCAGTGTGTTTCTAGTTAGGCCCCAGTGTGTTTCTAGTTAGGCCCCAGTGTGTTAGGTCCCAGTGTGTTTCTAGTTAGGCCCCAGTGTGTTTCTAGTTAGTTCCCAGTGTGTTTCTAGTTAGGCCCCAGTGTGTTTCTAGTTAGGCCCCAGTGTGTTAGGCCCCAGTGTGTTTCTAGTTAGGCCCCAGTGTGTTAGGTCCCAGTGTGTGTTAGGCCCCAGTGTGTTTCTAGTTAGGCCCCAGTGTGTTTCTAGTTAGGTCCCAGTGTGTTTCTAGTTAGGCCCCAGTGTGTTTCTAGTTAGGCCCCAGTGTGTTTCTAGTTAGGCCCCAGTGTGTTTCTAGTTAGGTCCCAGTGTGTTTCTAGTTAGGTCCCAGTGTGTTTCTAGTTAGGCCCCAGTGTGTTTCTAGTTAGGCCCCAGTGTGTTTCTAGTAAGCCCCAGTGTGTTAGGCCCCAGTGTGTTTCTAGTTAGGCCCCAGTGTGTTTCTAGTTAGGCCCCAGTGTGTTTCTAGTTAGGTCCCAGTGTGTTTCTAGTTAGGCCCCAGTGTGTTTCTAGTTAGGCCCCAGTGTGTTTCTAGTTAGGTCCCAGTGTGTTTCTAGTTAGGCCCCAGTGTGTTTCTAGTTAGGCCCCAGTGTGTTAGGTCCCAGTGTGTTAGACCCCAGTGTGTTTCTAGTTAGGTCCCAATGTGTTTCTAGTTAGGTCCCAGTGTGTTTCTAGTTAGGCCCCAGTGTGTTTCTAGTTAGGCCCCAGTGTGTTTCTAGTTATGCCCAGTGTGTTAGGCCCCAGTGTGTTTCTAGTTAGGTCCCAGTGTGTTAGGTCCCAGTGTGTTAGACCCCAGTGTGTTTCTAGTAAGCCCCAGTGTGTTAGGCCCCAGTGTGTTTCTAGTTAGGCCCCAGTGTGTTTCTAGTTAGGCCCCAGTGTGTTTCTAGTTAGGTCCCAGTGTGTTTCTAGTTAGGTCCCAGTGTGTTTCTAGTTAGGCCCCAGTGTGTTTCTAGTTAGGTCCCAGTGTGTTAGGTCCCAGTGTGTTTCTAGTTAGGTCCCAGTGTGTTAGGTCCCAGTGTGTTAGACCCCAGTGTGTTTCTAGTTAGGTCCCAATGTGTTTCTAGTTAGGTCCCAGTGTGTTTCTAGTTAGGCCCCAGTGTGTTTCTAGTTAGGCCCCAGTGTGTTTCTAGTTATGCCCAGTGTGTTAGGCCCCAGTGTGTTTCTAGTTAGGTCCCAGTGTGTTTCTAGTTAGGCCCCAGTGTGTTAGGCCCCAGTGTGTTTCTAGTTAGGTCCCAGTGTGTTAGGCCCCAGTGTGTTTCTAGTTAGGCCCCAGTGTGTTTCTAGTTAGGTCCCAGTGTGTTTCTAGTTAGGCCCCAGTGTGTTAGGTCCCAGTGTGTTTCTAGTTAGGCCCCAGTGTGTTTCTAGTTAGGTCCCAGTGTGTTTCTAGTTAGGCCCCAGTGTGTTTCTAGTTAGGCCCCAGTGTGTTAGGCCCCAGTGTGTTTCTAGTTAGGCCCCAATGTGTTTCTAGTTAGGTGTGTTTCTAGTTAGGCCCAGTGTGTTTCTAGTTAGGCCCCAGTGTGTTAGGCCCCAGTGTGTTTCTAGTTAGGCCCCAGTGTGTTAGGTCCCAGTGTGTTAGTGTGTTTCTAGTTAGGCCCCAGTGTGTTTCTAGTTAGGTCCCAGTGTGTTTCTAGTTAGGCCCCAGTGTGTTTCTAGTTAGGTCCCCAGTGTGTTTCTAGTTAGGCCCCAGTGTGTTAGGCCCCAGTGTGTTTCTAGTTAGGCCCCAGTGTGTTTCCCAGTTAGGCCCCAGTGTGTTTCTAGTTAGGCCCCAGTGTGTTAGGCCCCAGTGTGTTTCTAGTTAGGCCCCAGTGTGTTTCTAGTTAGGTCCCAGTGTGTTTCTAGTTAGGCCCCAGTGTGTTTCCCAGTAGTTAGGCCCCAGTGTGTTTCTAGTTAGGTCCCAGTGTGTTTCTAGTTAGGCCCCAGTGTGTTTCTAGTTATGCCCAGTGTGTTAGGCCCCAGTGTGTTTCTAGTTAGGCCCCAGTGTGTTTCCCAGTGTTAGGCCCCAGTGTGTTTCTAGTTAGTGTGTTAGGCCCCAGTGTGTTTCTAGTTAGGCCCCAGTGTGTTAGGCCCCATTGTGTTTCTAGTTAGGCCCCAGTGTGTTTCTAGTTAGGTCCCAGTGTGTTTCTAGTTAGGCCCCAGTGTGTTTCTAGTTAGGCCCCAGTGTGTTAGGCCCCAGTGTGTTTCTAGTTAGGCCCCAGTGTGTTTCTAGTTAGGCCCCAGTGTGTTTCTAGTTAGGCCCCAGTGTGTTTGTTTCTAGTTAGGCCCCAGTGTGTTTCTAGTTAGGTCCCAGTGTGTTTCTAGTTAGGTTAGGCCCCAGTGTGTTTCTAGTTAGGCCCCAGTGTGTTAGGTCCCAGTGTGTTAGGCCCCAGTGTGTTTCTAGTTAGGCCCCAGTGTGTTAGGCCCCAGTGTGTTTCTAGTTAGGCCCCAGTGTGTTTCTAGTTAGGCCCCAGTGTGTTAGGCCCCAGTGTGTTTCTAGTTAGGCCCCAGTGTGTTTCTAGTTAGGTCCCAGTGTGTTTCTAGTTAGGCCCCAGTGTGTTAGGTCCCAGTGTGTTTCTAGTTAGGCCCCAGTGTGTTTCTAGTTAGGTCCCAGTGTGTTTCTAGTTAGGCCCCAGTGTGTTTCTAGTTAGGCCCCAGTGTGTTAGGCCCCATTGTGTTTCTAGTTAGGCCCCAGTGTGTTTCTAGTTAGGCCCCAGTGTGTTTCTAGTTAGGCCCCAGTGTAGGTCCCAGTGTGTTTCTAGTTAGGCCCCAGTGTGTTTCTAGTTAGTTCCCAGTGTGTTTCTAGTTAGGCCCCAGTGTGTTTCTAGTTAGGCCCCAGTGTGTTAGGCCCCAGTGTGTTTCTAGTTAGGCCCCAGTGTGTTAGGTCCCAGTGTGTTAGGCCCCAGTGTGTTTCTAGTTAGGCCCCAGTGTGTTTCTAGTTAGGTCCCAGTGTGTTTCTAGTTAGGCCCCAGTGTGTTTCTAGTTAGGCCCCAGTGTGTTTCTAGTTAGGCCCCAGTGTGTTTCTAGTTAGGTCCCAGTGTGTTTCTAGTTAGGTCCCAGTGTGTTTCTAGTTAGGCCCCAGTGTGTTTCTAGTTAGGCCCCAGTGTGTTTCTAGTAAGCCCCAGTGTGTTAGGCCCCAGTGTGTTTCTAGTTAGGCCCCAGTGTGTTTCTAGTTAGGCCCCAGTGTGTTTCTAGTTAGGTCCCAGTGTGTTTCTAGTTAGGCCCCAGTGTGTTTCTAGTTAGGCCCCAGTGTGTTTCTAGTTAGGTCCCAGTGTGTTTCTAGTTAGGCCCCAGTGTGTTTCTAGTTAGGCCCCAGTGTGTTAGGTCCCAGTGTGTTAGACCCCAGTGTGTTTCTAGTTAGGTCCCAATGTGTTTCTAGTTAGGTCCCAGTGTGTTTCTAGTTAGGCCCCAGTGTGTTTCTAGTTAGGCCCCAGTGTGTTTCTAGTTATGCCCAGTGTGTTAGGCCCCAGTGTGTTTCTAGTTAGGTCCCAGTGTGTTAGGTCCCAGTGTGTTAGACCCCAGTGTGTTTCTAGTAAGCCCCAGTGTGTTAGGCCCCAGTGTGTTTCTAGTTAGGCCCCAGTGTGTTTCTAGTTAGGCCCCAGTGTGTTTCTAGTTAGGTCCCAGTGTGTTTCTAGTTAGGTCCCAGTGTGTTTCTAGTTAGGCCCCAGTGTGTTTCTAGTTAGGTCCCAGTGTGTTAGGTCCCAGTGTGTTTCTAGTTAGGTCCCAGTGTGTTAGGTCCCAGTGTTTAGACCCCAGTGTGTTTCTAGTTAGGTCCCAATGTGTTTCTAGTTAGGTCCCAGTGTGTTTCTAGTTAGGCCCCAGTGTGTTTCTAGTTAGGCCCCAGTGTGTTTCTAGTTATGCCCAGTGTGTTAGGCCCCAGTGTGTTTCTAGTTAGGTCCCAGTGTGTTTCTAGTTAGGCCCCAGTGTGTTAGGCCCCAGTGTGTTTCTAGTTAGGTCCCAGTGTGTTAGGCCCCAGTGTGTTTCTAGTTAGGCCCCAGTGTGTTTCTAGTTAGGTCCCAGTGTGTTTCTAGTTAGGCCCCAGTGTGTTAGGTCCCAGTGTGTTTCTAGTTAGGCCCCAGTGTGTTTCTAGTTAGGTCCCAGTGTGTTTCTAGTTAGGCCCCAGTGTGTTTCTAGTTAGGCCCCAGTGTGTTAGGCCCCAGTGTGTTTCTAGTTAGGCCCCAATGTGTTTCTAGTTAGTTCCCAGTGTGTTTCTAGTTAGGCCCCAGTGTGTTTCTAGTTAGGCCCCAGTGTGTTAGGCCCCAGTGTGTTTCTAGTTAGGCCCCAGTGTGTTAGGTCCCAGTGTGTTAGGCCCCAGTGTGTTTCTAGTTAGGCCCCAGTGTGTTTCTAGTTAGGTCCCAGTGTGTTTCTAGTTAGGCCCCAGTGTGTTTCTAGTTAGGCCCCAGTGTGTTTCTAGTTAGGCCCCAGTGTGTTTCTAGTTAGGTCCCAGTGTGTTTCTAGTTAGGTCCCAGTGTGTTTCTAGTTAGGCCCCAGTGTGTTTCTAGTTAGGCCCCAGTGTGTTTCTAGTAAGCCCCAGTGTGTTAGGCCCCAGTGTGTTTCTAGTTAGGCCCCAGTGTGTTTCTAGTTAGGCCCCAGTGTGTTTCTAGTTAGGTCCCAGTGTGTTTCTAGTTAGGCCCCAGTGTGTTTCTAGTTAGGCCCCAGTGTGTTTCTAGTTAGGTCCCAGTGTGTTTCTAGTTAGGCCCCAGTGTGTTTCTAGTTAGGCCCCAGTGTGTTAGGTCCCAGTGTGTTAGACCCCAGTGTGTTTCTAGTTAGGTCCCAATGTGTTTCTAGTTAGGTCCCAGTGTGTTTCTAGTTAGGCCCCAGTGTGTTTCTAGTTAGGCCCCAGTGTGTTTCTAGTTATGCCCAGTGTGTTAGGCCCCAGTGTGTTTCTAGTTAGGTCCCAGTGTGTTAGGTCCCAGTGTGTTAGACCCCAGTGTGTTTCTAGTAAGCCCCAGTGTGTTAGGCCCCAGTGTGTTTCTAGTTAGGCCCCAGTGTGTTTCTAGTTAGGCCCCAGTGTGTTTCTAGTTAGGTCCCAGTGTGTTTCTAGTTAGGTCCCAGTGTGTTTCTAGTTAGGCCCCAGTGTGTTTCTAGTTAGGTCCCAGTGTGTTAGGTCCCAGTGTGTTTCTAGTTAGGTCCCAGTGTGTTAGGTCCCAGTGTGTTAGACCCCAGTGTGTTTCTAGTTAGGTCCCAATGTGTTTCTAGTTAGGTCCCAGTGTGTTTCTAGTTAGGCCCCAGTGTGTTTCTAGTTAGGCCCCAGTGTGTTTCTAGTTATGCCCAGTGTGTTAGGCCCCAGTGTGTTTCTAGTTAGGTCCCAGTGTGTTTCTAGTTAGGCCCCAGTGTGTTAGGCCCCAGTGTGTTTCTAGTTAGGTCCCAGTGTGTTAGGCCCCAGTGTGTTTCTAGTTAGGCCCCAGTGTGTTTCTAGTTAGGTCCCAGTGTGTTTCTAGTTAGGCCCCAGTGTGTTAGGTCCCAGTGTGTTTCTAGTTAGGCCCCAGTGTGTTTCTAGTTAGGTCCCAGTGTGTTTCTAGTTAGGCCCCAGTGTGTTTCTAGTTAGGCCCCAGTGTGTTAGGCCCCAGTGTGTTTCTAGTTAGGCCCCAATGTGTTTCTAGTTAGGCCCCAGTGTGTTTCTAGTTAGGCCCCAGTGTGTTAGGACCCAGTGTGTTTCTAGTTAGGCCCCAGTGTGTTTCTAGTTAGTTCCCAGTGTGTTTCTAGTTAGGCCCCAGTATGTTTCTAGTTAGGCCCCAGTGTGTTTCTAGTTAGGTCCCAGTGTGTTTCTAGTTAGGTCCCAGTGTGTTTCTAGTTAGGCCCCAGTGTGTTTCTAGTTAGGCCCCAGTGTGTTTCTAGTAAGTCCCAGTGTGTTAGGCCCCAGTGTGTTTCTAGTTAGGCCCCAGTGTGTTAGGTCCCAGTGTGTTAGGCCCCAGTGTGTTTCTAGTTAGGCCCCAGTGTGTTTCTAGTTAGGCCCCAGTGTGTTTCTAGTAAGCCCCAGTGTGTTTCTAGTTAGGCCCCAGTGTGTTTCTAGTTAGGCCCCAGTGTGTTTCTAGTTAGGTCCCAGTGTGTTTCTAGTTAGGTCCCAGTGTGTTAGGTCCCAGTGTGTTAGACCCCAGTGTGTTTCTAGTTAGGTCCCAGTGTGTTTCTAGTTAGGTACCAGTGTGTTTCTAGTTAGGTCCCAGTGTGTTTCTAGTTAGGTCCCAGTGTGTTTCTAGTTAGGCCCCAGTGTGTTTCTAGTTAGGCCCCAGTGTGTTTCTAGTTAGGTCCCAGTGTGTTTCTAGTTAGGTCCCAGTGTGTTTCTAGTTAGGCCCCAGTGTGTTTCTAGTTAGGTCCCAGTGTGGTTCTAGTTAGGCCCCAGTGTGTTAGGTCGGATGTCATAAGGTGAATGCACCAATTTGTAAGTCGCTCTGGATAAGAGCGTCTGCTAAATGACTTAAATGTAAATGTAAATGTCCCAGTGTGTTAGGCCCCAGTGTGTTAGGCCCCAGTGTGTTAGGCCCCAGTGTGTTTCTAGTGAGGCCCCAGTGTGTTTCTAGTTAGGCCCCAGTGTGTTTCTAGTTAGACCCCAGTGTGTTTCTAGTTAGGCCCCAGTGTGTTAGGCCCCAGTGTGTTTCTAGTTAGGCCCCAGTTTGTTAGGCCCCAGTGTGTTTCTAGTTAGAACCCAGTGTGTTTCTAGTTAGGCCCCAGTGTGTTAGGCCCCAGTGTGTTAGGCCCCAGTGTGTTAGGCCCCAGTGTGTTTCTAGTTAGAACCCAGTGTGTTTCTAGTTAGGCCCCTGTGTGTTTCTAGTTAGGCCCCAGTGTGTTTCTAGTTAGAACCCAGTGTGTTTCTAGTTAGGCCCCATTGTGTTTCTAGTTAGACCCCAGTGTGTTTCTAGTTAGACCCCAGTGTGTTAGACCCCAGTGTGTTTCTAGTTAGACCCCAGTGTGTTTCTAGTTAGACCCCAGTGTGTTAGACCCCAGTGTGTTTCTAGTTAGACCCCAGTGTGTTAGGCCCCAGTGTGTTAGACCCCAGTGTGTTTCTAGTTAGGCCCCCGTGTGTTTCTAGTTAGGTCCCAGTGTGTTTCTAGTTAGGCCCCAGTGTGTTTCTAGTTAGGCCCCAGTGTGTTTCTAGTTAGGTCCCAGTGTGTTTCTAGTTAGGTCCCAGTGTCTTTCTAGTTAGGCCCCAGTGTGTTTCTAGTTAGGTCCCAGTGTGTTTCTAGTTAGGTCCCTGTGTGTTTCTAGTTAGGTCCCAGTGTGTTTCTAGTTAGGTCCCTGTGTGTTTCTAGTTAGGTCCCAGTGTGTTATGTCCCAGTGTGTTAGGTCCCAGTGTGTTAGGCCCCAGTGTGTTAGGCCCCAGTGTGTTTCTAGTTAGGTCCCAGTGTGTTTCTAGTTAGGCCCCAGTGTGTTTCTAGTTAGGTCCCAGTGTGTTTCTAGTTAGGTCCCATTGTGTTAGGTCCCAGTGTGTTAGGTCCCAGTGTGTTTCTAGTTAGGTCCCAGTGTGTTAGGTCCCAGTGTGTTAGGCCCCAGTGTGTTAGGTCCCAGTGTGTTAGGCCCCAGTGTGTTAGGCCCCAGTGTGTTAGGCCCCAGTGTGTTAGGTCCCAGTGTGTTTCTAGTAGGCCCCAGTGTGTTTCTAGTTAGGTCCCAGTGTTTTAGGTCCCAGTGTGTTTCTAGTTAGGTCCCAGTGTGTTTCTAGTTAGGCCCCCGTGTGTTTCTAGTAGGCCCCAGTGTGTTTCTAGTTAGGTCCCAGTGTGTTAGGTCCCAGTGTGTTTCTAGTTAGGCCCCAGTGTGTTTCTAGTTAGGTCCCAGTGTGTTTCTACTTAGGTCCCAGTGTGTTAGGCCCCAGTGTGTTAGGCCCCAGTGTGTTAGGCCCCAGTGTGTTAGGTCCCAGTGTGTTAGGTCCCAGTGTGTTAGGTCCCAGTGTTTTCGGTCCCAGTGTGTTAGGCCCCAGTGTGTTAGGCCCCAGTGTGTTAGGTCCCAGTGTGTTAGGCCCGAGTGTGTTAGGTCCCAGTGTGTTAGGCCCCAGTGTGTTAGGTCCCAGTGTGTTAGGTCCCAGTGTGTTAGGCCCCAGTGTGTTAGGCCCCAGTGTGTTAGGCCCCAGTGTGTTAGGTCCCAGTGTGTTAGGCCCGAGTGTGTTAGGTCCCAGTGTGTTAGGCCCCAGTGTGTTAGGCCCCAGTGTGTTAGGTCCCAGTGTGTTAGGTCCCAGTGTGTTTCCCCAGTGTGTTTCTAGTTAGGTCCCAGTGTGTTAGGTCCCAGTGTGTTAGGTCCCAGTGTGTTTCTAGTTAGGCCCCAGTGTGTTTCTAGTTAGGTCCCAGTGTGTTAGGCCCCAGTGTGTTAGGTCCCAGTGTTTTCGGTCCCAGTGTGTTTCCCCAGTGTGTTAGGTCCCAGTGTGTTTCTAGTGTGTTAGGTCCCAGTGTGTTAGGCCCCAGTGTGTTAGGTCCCAGTGTGTTAGGTCCCAGTGTGTTAGGCCCCAGTGTGTTAGGCCCCAGTTAGGCCCCAGTGTTTTCTAGTTAGGCCCCAGTGTGTTTCTAGTTAGGTCCCAGTGTGTTTCTAGTTAGGTCCCAGTGTGTTAGGTCCCAGTGTGTTAGGTCCCAGTGTGTTTCTAGTTAGGTCCCAGTGTGTTAGGTCCCAGTGTGTTAGGCCCCAGTGTGTTAGGTCCCAGTGTGTTAGGCCCCAGTGTTAGGCCCCAGTGTGTTAGGCCCCAGTGTGTTAGGGCCCCAGTGTGTTTCTAGTAGGCCCCAGTGTGTTTCTAGTTAGGTCCCAGTGTGTTTCCCAGTGTGTTTCTAGTTAGGCCCCAGTGTGTTTCTAGTTAGGTCCCAGTGTGTTTCTAGTTAGGTCCCAGTGTGTTAGGCCCCAGTGTGTTAGGCCCAGTGTGTTAGGTCCCAGTGTGTTTCTAGTTAGGTCCCAGTGTGTTTCTAGTTAGGCCCCAGTGTGTTAGGCCCCAGTGTGTTAGGTCCCAGTGTGTTTCTAGTAGGCCCCAGTGTGTTTCTAGTTAGGTCCCAGTGTTTTAGGTCCCAGTGTGTTAGGTCCCAGTGTGTTTCTAGTTAGGCCCCAGTGTGTTTTCTAGGGTCCCAGTGTGTTAGGTCCCAGTGTGTTTCTAGTGTGTTTTCTAGTTAGGTCCCAGTGTGTTTCTACTTAGTTGTGTTAGGCCCCAGTGTGTTAGGCCCCAGTGTGTTAGGCCCCAGTGTGTTTCCCAGTGTGTTAGGTCCCAGTGTGTTTTAGTTAGGTCCCAGTGTGTTAGGCCCCAGTGTGTTTCTAGTGTAGGTCCCAGTGTGTTAGGCCCCAGTGTGTTTCCCAGTTGTTAGGCCCCAGTGTGTTTCCCAGTGTGTTAGGTCCCAGTGTGTTAGGCCCCAGTGTGTTAGGCCCCAGTAGGTCCCAGTGTGTTAGGCCCGAGTGTTTAGGTCCCAGTGTGTTAGGCCCCAGTGTGTTAGGCCCCAGTGTTTAGGTCCCAGTGTGTTAGGTCCCAGTGTGTTTCTAGTTAGGTCCCAGTGTGTTTCTAGTTAGGTCCCAGTGTGTTAGGTCCCAGTGTGTTAGGTCCCAGTGTGTTTCTAGTTAGGCCCCAGTGTGTTTCTAGTTAGGTCCCAGTGTGTTAGGCCCCAGTGTGTTAGGTCCCAGTGTTTTCGGTCCCAGTGTGTTAGGCCCCAGTGTGTTAGGCCCCAGTGTGTGTTAGGTCCCAGTGTTTAGGTCCCAGTGTGTTAGGCCCCAGTGTTTAGGTCCCAGTGTGTTAGGTCCCAGTGTGTTAGGCCCCAGTGTGTTAGGTCCCAGTGTGTTTCTAGTTAGGCCCCAGTGTGTTTCTAGTTAGGCCCCAGTGTGTTTCTAGTTAGGTCCCAGTGTGTTTCTAGTTAGGTCCCAGTGTGTTAGGTCCCAGTGTGTTTTCTAGTTAGGTCCCAGTGTGTTAGGTCCCAGTTAGGCCCCAGTGTGTTTCTAGTGTGTTAGGCCCCAGTGTGTTTCCCAGTGTGTTTCTAGTTAGGCCCCAGTGTGTTTCTAGTAGGCCCCAGTGTGTTTCTAGTTAGGTCCCAGTGTGTTAGGTCCCAGTGTGTTTCTAGTTAGGTCCCAGTGTGTTTCTAGTTAGGTCCCAGTGTGTTTCTACTTAGGTGTGTTTCTAGTTAGGCCCCAGTGTGTTAGGCCCCAGTGTGTTAGGGTCCCAGTGTGTTAGGTCCCAGTGTGTTTCTAGTTAGTCCCAGTGTGTTTCTAGTTAGGTCCCAGTGTGTTAGGTCCCAGTGTGTTTCTAGTTAGGTCCCAGTGTGTTTCTAGTTAGGTCCCAGTGTGTTAGGTCCCAGTGTGTTAGGTCCCAGTGTGTTAGGCCCCAGTGTGTTTCTAGTTAGGTCCCAGTGTGTTTCTAGTTAGGCCCCAGTGTGTTAGGTCCCAGTGTGTTTCTGTTAGGTCCCAGTGTGTTTCTAGTTAGGTCCCAGTGTGTTTCTAGTTAGGTCCCAGTGTGTTTCTAGTTAGGTCCCAGTGTTTTCTAGTTAGGTCCCAGTGTGTTTCTAGTTAGGTCCCAATGTGTTTCTAGTTAGTGTTTCTAGTTAGGTCCCAGTGTGTTAGGTCCCAGTGTGTTTCTAGTTAGGCCCCAGTGTGTTTCTAGTTAGGTCCCAGTGTGTTTCTAGTTAGGCCCCAGTGTGTTTCTAGTTAGGTCCCAGTGTGTTAGGTCCCAGTGTGTTTCTAGTTAGGCCCCAGTGTGTTTCTAGTTAGGCCCCAGTGTGTTTCTAGTTAGGTCCCAGTGTGTTAGGTCCCAGTGTGTTAGGCCCCAGTTTGTTAGGTCCCAGTGTGTTAGGTCCCAGTGTGTTAGGTCCCAGTGTGTTAGGCCCCAGTGTGTTAGGCCCCAGTGTGTTAGGCCCCAGTGTGTTAGGTCCCAGTGTGTTTCTCTAAACCATGTGAGATTATTTAACCATCTGCATCATTAGACAGTAGTTTGCCATCCGGTGTGTTTGATTGTGTGTGTGTGTGTGTTTGAAATCCCTCCTCAGGCTTAGGTCTAGACAGTGTGTGTGTGTGTGTGTGTGTGTGTGTGTGTGTGTGTGTGTGTGTGTGTGTGTGTGTGTGTGTGTGTGTGTGTGTGTGTGTGTGTGTGTGTGTGTGTGTGTGTGTGTGTGTGTGTGTGTGTGTGTGTGTGTGTGTGTGTGTTTGAAATCCCTCCTCAGGCTTAGGTCTAGACAGTGTGTGAACTTTGATCACAAGATGTCTGACCAACAGAGCTGCAGAAGGCAGGCTTACCTCGGAGTGTGTGTGTGTGTGTGTGTGTGTGTGTGTGTGTGTGTGTGTGTGTGTGTGTGTGTGTGTGTGTGTGTGTGTGTGTGTGTGTGTGTGTGTGTGTGTGTGTGTGTGTGTGAGTGTGTGTGTGTGTGTGTGTGTGTGTGTGTGAGTGTCCGTGACACATGTGAATGATCAGCCCTAAGCTGTAGGGAAATAAACAAGGGGACAGTTCTCAACTCTTCTTGTCAGTTCTGCTTTTCACACACACACACACACACACACACACACACACACACACACACACACACACACACACACACACACACACACACACACACACACACACACACACACACACACACACACACACACACACACACACACACACACACACACACACACACACACACTCCATTGCATGCTGTCTCGTTGTTTGACCGCAAGTCAGTCATCATTTCACGCTTAGGATCATTTAACAAAGTTTATCTTGTTAGAGACCGACTGTGTGTGTGTGTGTGTGTGTGTGTGTGTGTGTGTGTGTGTGTGTGTGTGTGTGTGTGTGTGTGTGTGTGTGTGTGTGTGTGTGTGTGTGTGTGTGTGTGTGTGTGTGTGTGTGTGTGTGTGTGATTTTGTGCTGAGAGCCCTAAAAAGCTAAGGTTAGGGTTAAGGTTAGGGTTTTAGGGTTAAGGTTAGGTTTTAGGGTAAAGGTTAAGGTTAGGTTTTAGTGTTAAGGTTAGGTTTTTGGGTTAAGGTTAGGTTTTAGGGTAAAGGATAAGGTTAGGTTTTAGGGTATAGGTTAGGGTTAGGTTTTAGGGTATAGGTTAGGTTAGGTTTAGGGGTTAAGGTTAGGTTAGGTTTTAGGGTTAAGGTTAGATTAGGTTTTAGGGTTAAGGTTAGGTTAGGTTTAGGGGTTAGGGAAAATAGGATTTTGAATGGGACT
>NW_025746597.1:5000-7500 GCF_021184085.1 Oncorhynchus gorbuscha | reverse complement strand
AGTGACCCCGAAGTTCATGAGGACAATGACAAGAGGAGAGGCACCGCAAGGTTTGACAGGCTCTGCAAAATCAAACCTACCCGCATCGGTGAGTCCTGCAAGACCCATTTTCAACCAGAACCTGTCCATAGATGAGAGGATGGTAGTCTGAAAGGCCAGGACCTGTCCATAGATGAGAGGATGGTAGTCTGAAAGACCAGGACCTGTCCATAGATGAGAGGATGGTAGTCTGAAAGACCAGGACCTGTCCATAGATGAGAGGATGGTAGTCTGAAAGGCCAGGACCTGTCCATAGATGAGAGGATGGTAGTCTGAAAGGCCAGGACCTGTCCATAGATGAGAGGATGGTAGTCTGAAAGGCCAGGACCTGTCCATAGATGAGAGGATGGTAGTCTGAAAGACCAGGACCTGTCCATAGATGAGAGGATGGTAGTCGGAAAGGCCAGGACCTGTCCATAGATGAGAGGATGGTAGACTGAAAGACCAGAACCTGTCCATAGATGAGAGGATGGTAGTCTGAAAGGCCAGGACCTGTCCATAGATGAGAGGATGGTAGACTGAAAGACCAGGACCTGTCCATAGATGAGAGGATGGTAGACTGAAAGGCCAGGACCTGTCCATAGATGAGAGGATGGTAGACTGAAAGACCAGGACCTGTCCATAGATGAGAGGATGGTAGACTGAAAGGCCAGGACCTGTCCATAGATGAGAGGATGGTAGTCTGAAAGACCAGGACCTGTCCATAGATGAGAGGATGGTAGACTGAAAGGCCAGGACCTGTCCATAGATGAGAGGATGGTAGACTGAAAGACCAGGACCTGTCCATAGATGAGAGGATGGTAGACTGAAAGGCCAGAATTGGCCTATAACACTACATGCGTAACAAACCGACTAAACAGGGTTACAAACGGTTTGTTTGGGCTGATTCTGCGTGTGCAAGCCCTGCCCTGTTCACAGACCTGAGGAAGCTGGATGTGTGGGCTTGTGGCACCATTCGGACCAACAGAGTGGGCTTTCCAAAGACAAAGGCAAACGACATGCCTAGGCGGTCTGAGCGGGGGACCATGAGATGGATCCGTGAAGATGGCCTACTGTTTGTGAAGTGGATGGACACCAGAGAGGTGGCGATGTGCTCCACTATCCACAAGTCCTTCAGTGGTGATCACGTCATCAGGCGTGTGAAGGACGCTACTGGGGCATGGGCCACCAAAAATGTCCCCATTCCTGCAGCTATCAGGACACACTGATAGGCTACTACAATGTTCTACACAAGACAAAGAAATGGTACAAGACATTGTTTTACCATTTCATTGACATTGCTGTGGTGAATTCCTTCATCCTGCAGAAGGAAATGGTGAAGAGCTGTGGACAGCCCCCCATCTCACAGCCTTCAGGGAGCTGCTCATCCGGGAGCTAGCTGGCTATAGCACAAAGTCCACTGCATCACATTCTTCCCCCTCTACATCTGCCCCCTCTACTTCTGCCCCCTCTACCTCTGTCCCCTCTGCCCCCTCTACCTCCGCCCCTCTACATCTTCCCGCTCTACCTCCGCCCCTCTACCTCTGTCCCCTCTGCCCCCTCTACCTCTGTCCCCTCTGCCCCCTCTACCTCCGCCCCTCTACCTCTGCCCCCTCTGCCCCCTCTACCTCTGCCCCCTCTGCCCCCTCTACCTCCGCCCCTCTACCTCTGCCCCCTCTGCCCCCTCTACCTCTGCCCCCTCTGCCCCCTCTACCTCTGCCCCCTCTGCCCCCTCTACCTCTGCCCCCTCTGCCCCCTCTACCTCCGGCCCTCTACCTCTGCCCCCTCTGCCCCCTCTACCTCTGCCCCCTCTGCCCCCTCTACCTCTGTCCCCTCTGCCCCCTCTACCTCCGCCCCTCTACCTCCGCCCCCTCTACCTCTGCCCCCTCTGCCCCCTCTACTTCTGCCCCCTCTACCTCTGCCCCCTCTACCTCTGCCCCTCTACCTCCGCCCCCTCTACCTCTGCCCCCTCTGCCCCCTCTGCCCCCTCTACCTCCGCCCCCTCTACCTCTGCCCCCTCTACCTCTGTCCCCTCTGCCCCCTCTACCTCTGCCCCCTCTACCTCTGCCCCCTCTGCCCCCTCTACCTCCGCCCCCTTTATCTCTGCCCCCTCTGCCCCCTCTACTTCTGCCCCCTCTACCTCTGCCCCCTCTACCTCCGCCCCCTCTACTTCTGCCCCCTCTACCTCTGCCCCCTCTACCTCTGTCCTCTCTGCCCCCTCTACCTCCGCCCCTCTACCTCCGCCCCCTCTACCTCTGCCCCCACTGCCCCCTCTACTTCTGCTCCCTCTACCTCTGCCCCCTCTACCTCTGCCCCCTCTACCTCTGCCCCCTCTGCCCCCTCTACCTCCACCCCCTCTACCTCTGCCCCCTCTACCTCTGCCCCCTCTACCTCCGCCCCCTCTACTTCTGCCCCCTCTACCTCTGCCCCCTCTACCTCTGTCCCCTCTGCCCCCTCTACCTCCGCCCCCTCTACCTCTGCC